>NC_035437.2:41325464-41580208 GCF_002127325.2 Helianthus annuus
CATTCAGTACTGTCAACACCTGACTTGTGGGTCATGTTACTCATTGGCTAACTCTTTGTCTAATAGTAACGGATTAAAATAATGTATTCAAAACCCCAACAATCCGACAGTAATTGGAGAATACATAGACTCAATCACTGTTAAGTATAATTGAAAACATTTGAGGTTTTGGTAAAAAGGTTTACAAAAAGAGAATGTACTCACAAAAAGCTGACAAAAAGTAAGATGTACTTGTCACACCCCGACCACGTAAAACAACAAAACGTGGCGGAATCGTCGGGGAGTGTTGTAACAGAATCATTGTTTCATAACACATGGAAAATTGAAATTTTGTTTTATTGATTAAAGGAGTTACAATGTCTTAACAAACAAAGAATATAACATAATCAACTAGTCTTGCATCTTTTATTGTCACTAAGGCCCAAGTCCGCCTATGTGTATCTTGATCAATCCTATGTATCATCTCCTGAAACACATGTGAAAATAGGTACGTCAGCATGAAAATGCCGGCGAGTACATAGGTTTTATTGATTTAGGACTCATGACTTATAAGTTTGGAAAAAGTTGTTTAACAAAAGTCAGTATGATCCTTGTAAAAATGTTTTGTTTTATAAATCATTTGAAAAACGATGATAGATATGTATATGTAAAAGAATAATGTATGGTTAAATGAATAACCAAGTAAAATGAGTTTGTATATAACAAACAGTTTTGTAAAACAATGCCTTGTGAAAAATATGTCATTTGTATAAAATGTATAAGTCCAAATTGAATGATTTATGTAATGCTACGATATGTAATATAATACAAGCACTTATATATAGGAAGTACCAGCGGCGTATCCACCATGCTTGTATCATATTACACACATCTCGTTACTTAAATCACTTACCCAAACAAACCACCAATGTAAATTGCCCATGTCTAAACCAATTGTCAAATGTCATTGTGAAAACCATGTCAAAAATGTCTATGTCAAATGTCAATCATGTAATGTGTAAACAAAATGTCATGTATGGCAAGTGAAATATGTATCACCAAACCATAGGTGAAAATACACAAAACGAAGTATTGAAGTAAAACTTGGTTTAAATGAAAGTTATGTTTTGTGGAAATGCATGCTATACTGATACAAACACTTATGCGGTATGTTAAACGCATACATTCAAGCCTTGAGACAGACGGATAACCTTAAGTAAAGGTTATCAATGTGAAATGTTTTCGGATTCAGTCATTCCTTTCATCCAAACCAACCCAGGATGTCAGGAACGGGATTTGTCAAGTCCTATGGTACCATTACTTACTACCGAGCGGCGTAGCTAATGTTAGTGAATGTATATAAGTCCCGTTTTTACAAACCAAATGTTATACCGAATGTAAGCATGTGATGTGATGTGAATGTACTAAGTATGGACTAAATGAACATACATAGCATGAAAAGGTAATGTAAATCAAATGTACTAAGTATGCTAAGTTAACATACAAAGCAGAAAAGTCATGTAAAACAATGTGCTAGCATGTTAAGTAAACATACATAGCAAAAGAAATGTAATGTAAAACAATGTGCTAGCATGTTAAGTAAACATACATAGCAAAAGAAATGTAATGTAAAACAATGTGCTAGCATGTTAAGTAAACATACATAGCAAAACATAATGAAATCAGGTACTAATAGTGTACTAATGAACATAGCAAGTATATGATATGAAAACGTGGAAAGCACGAAAGTAACAAGTAGGCACATGTGTTTCACCCCAAAATGTTTAAAAAAAAACAGTAAAAGAGGGGACTATGTACTCACTTGAGGGTGCTTAGAAGTCTTGAACAACAACCAAGCAAAGCTAGAGGGATCACGGAAATCAAATGGCACCCTATATAGATAACTACATAAATAACCAGACCTAAATCGGGAGATTGGATAGTATGAGGTTTCGTAAACCAAATGAGTATGGGAACTCATATGATATGGTTCAACAAAGCCTACATACTAAAATGAAACCTAACCTAAGTGCTTTTGACCCGTTACGACCCGTTTAGGTAGCTTATGCCACTTTAACGCGTCGTTCGCGTAAAACACGTTCGGACCGCCTAACTAGTCCTATGACAAGTAGAATATGCCTTAACATGTCTAATATAGTTGCCTAATCAGTTTAGATGTCAAAATTTAGGTCACATATGCATAAAATGAATTTATGCGTAAAAAGGGTATTTTGGTAATTTACCTAAGGCATAAGAACTACTTATCATACAGCTACTTAAACGACGTGACCATTAGGAATAACCTCGGAAGGTTATTTCCTATACAACTATGGTCACCTAATGTGTTTGGTCGGATCCTAATGATCGGCCAAACAGGTCGGGTTCGAAAGTATAAGCGATTGTTTAGATCGCTTACCTTTACGACCCTAGACAAGCACAAATCTAAAAGCGACGAGCTAAACTTGCTAGAACATGTTTAGTAAAGTTAGAAAACAGGTTTGGTATTAAAACAAACAGTTTTAATACCCTAGAGTAGTTTGGTTACAAAATACGCGAGGAAACGCATTTTGGCCGAAACTACGACTCGTCACTGAGCCTAGATAACGTGGAAATCAGTGGGTATAGTCACTAGGGACCATAACCATCGTGATTACACTCACGTTATGAAGTTCAAATGAACTTCGCGTTGACCATAAACTGATCAATGCAAAAAGTCAAACGCAGTTTGACTTTAACACTAAAACGAACGATAAACGCGAAAGAATACTTACAGAAGGTCCCCGCAAGATTCGAACCCGAATCACTCTCAGGTAGGAAGCATATACTTCCACTTAGAGAGTGAGGAAGAATGAAATGGGTGTGGGGTATTTATAGATTTCATGGAACCGTTAAGATCGTTCGTCGTAAAACGTGATTTAATCTCAACCGTACACATGTGCCCATGGTTTTGTAAAACCATGGGAGCCCCTAATATGAGCCCATAGAATTGTAATAACCATTAAATATCAGCCCATGGTATTGCAAACCCATGGGTTTAAAACCATCAAATCTCAAAAGTGGACCAAGTTCAATGTATCTGCCAGAAATTTCAAAAATGGTCCCTGCACTTGTAAAACTTGATTGTTTTGCACTTTTAAGCCCTGTTAACCCCATTTCATGGCTCTAAAATAAAGTTAAAGTATAGGGAACTTAAAATATGCTCAAAAACATCTTGGATGTCGGTTTGTTTGGTCGTACGGTTGCGTTGTTCGGTTAATTACGACGGAAATCGTAATGAACGCAAAAACGATCCAAATTACGCGATGAATAGAATTTTATTATGCCAATCACTAAAATAAAATGTTTTAATGATTACATAAATTTTTAGATGTCCGGATATATTCAGGATGAAAGATATGCGCGAAAATGCAAACTTATGCACTTTTGACGCTTTTAGTCTCTATTGATCAAATAAGTTTATTTTAGCATATCAAACCCCTCAAAGCCTATTTCTAAGCTATGTAAAGGATATTTAGGGTATGTTTAACTTATGATCAAGTTCCAGAATGTTCGTTACAGTACGAATCGACATACTTTCGCAGTTTGTCGAATTTAGTCCCTGTAAGCGAATAAACTTGATTTCGGCACACCAAACCTTCCAAAACTTATTTCTAAGTTATGTAAAGGTTATTTAAGGTATGTTAAGCCTATGTCACTATTCCAGAGTGTTTGTTGCATTAAACTGGTTATATTTACGTAACAGTGCACGTATAACCTTCCATAAAGCGATTTTGAGCCCGAAATTGAACAAGAGTTGATGTGTGCAAATGATACACATATTTATACAAATCCCACGTATGAAATACAATATTTCATTGGTTTGGTATTTTTGTTTGATGGTTGAAGTGACACAGATGTTACAGTCTCCCCTACTTCAGGAAATTTCGTCCCGAAATTTATTTAGAGGAAACTTGTGAGAGCTTGAAACATGAAGTTGAAAAGATCGAACAACACTAGTTAGAGTCCTGAACTTCTAGTAACTTTAATTAACATCATGCTTGCAATGTGAGAGGGTCACTTATATACAAGTATATAAAGCGTTATTGGTGCGTCCACCGTACCTCTATTACATTGTTCACATTTCGTTATGGTTGTCACTATCGGTTCTTACACATAATAAGTCTTACCGTGGTTTTCGTGCACTAAAAATTATGTATGCATCCATAATTACGTAATTCCTTGCATAGTCACGTAGTGCATCTTATAATGTGTAGGGAAAAATAATGAACGAATAAACCTGTGATGAGTGTGACTAGACCATACTAGGGTCCTTTTTAATTGAGTCAATAAATGATCTCTAGACCGCCAAGGAGTCTTTTCAGCTTATATCATCACATGCCATTCTTAACTAGATTCTGAATCAATCCTTTGACTAGACCACTCAAAGGGTCTCTTTTTGAATCATGGAATGGTACTATATAATCCAAGGGTCTTGACTATCATGTATAAGCCCAATAAGGATTTAAGATAGTACCTTTTTGAATATCCTACTACGAATCCCTCATATGAAGATCTGAAAGGTTCTACGAGTATTTGGATAACGAATATCCAGAGTATACAAAAACACAAAATGCATAAACACATAATCACATAATTGTTTAACTTGATTTTGGATTTGTTATCATTTTGTTAATTTGTTCTGCTAACTGAGGACATGAATTTAAAGCACACCAGGAATCCAATTCGTGGATTTCGATTGGTACTTTAAATATTTTCAAGAATCTAACTATAAGATAGATAGATTTTAAAAATTCGATTTCGATTATAAGGAACCGAAATGTTCGAATTAAGATACACAAGGAATCCAATTAAGGACTCTGATTTGAATGATAATCAACCACAAGGGTCTAATTGTAAAGATAAAAAGATCCCATATGGATTTTAGAAGTTGAATATGTTTTGAAACCTTGCACTAGATGTGCTTTAAGTCAAAACATGAAGTAAAAATGCTTATGAAGTTGAGATGTTGGATATGTCAAGGCGACATATGAAGCAGAATTTGAAGGTTAAGTCAATGTATGAAGAAAATATTTTTGAAAACTATGCATGGGGTTCTAAAAAAAATGTGTTCAATGTTTTTGAAACCTTATATATAATATTTTTGAAATCATAAAGTAGGTGTATTAGGTAGGTAAATATAAAAAAAATGTTGTAAAATCACGCGAGATGAATTTTGAAATTATGTATAAGGTTTTTTTTTTTTTTGAAAACATAAATGATGCTTTTGAAATCAAGCACTTGATAAAAATATACTGTGTTAGACTATATGAAACATTTTGAAATCATGATGGTTGTTTTTGAAAACATAGACAATGCATTTGAAAAATTGTTTTTGAAAACATAGACAATGCTTTTGAAATCATGGATTTGATATGTTAAGTAAATACACTATATTAAAAATGTTTTTGAACTATATATAAAATGTTTTTGAAATCATGAAGGTTGTTTTGAAAACTTATGTTATGCATGCTGAAAAAATCAGAACGTAATGGGAATGAGATTTGAAAATACCCTTTGTTATCTAACTAAGGATTCAAAGGCACAAATGTACAAAAGCACGATTACTCATAATTTCGCTTTATTTCTTGTACTTCGTCTCCTAGAATGAAACGAGTACATAAAGTTTTCGAGGAAATCATGAGCGATCACTTGGAAGGGAGAATCACAAGAGTAGTTTGTAAAGAACATAGTTCCTTGATGTAGGTATCATAGGGAAATGCCATACACACATGTAACATAGTTCCTTGATGTAGTTCCTTGATGTACATCATAAGTGTGAACAACAATTTTTTTATTTATGAACAAGAAAGATTGTTTCACAATACAAGAAAACAAAGGCATAAGACAACAACATCTTTTGCTCAGCCAAATGCTCATCCAAGGGTTGGATTTGCATTGACAATCTTCGGGCATTTGTTCCTGAAATGGCTCGTCTCGCCACAGTTGTAGCAAGTACCAAACGGAAAACGAGCTTGAGTAGGGTTGACTTGGAGTTGGGTAGCAGCAAGATTTATAGCAGCTTTGTTTTGGATAGTAAAGCGGCATATGTTAATCAAATGTTCCCACCGTCCATAGTAGGTACATTTTGAGCAGGGTATGAGGTTTAAATGATGACGGTTACATCGCTTGCACCATGGGGCAGCTCCCAAGTATGGCTTCCTAGCTGGTGGCGAAGCTACCTGGCTAGGTCCCGCTTGATTAGGTGTAACTGCTGCGGGTTTCCTTGAAGCCTTACGCTTCCTTGATTTTGGTGCAAGCTTGACTTCTACTTCCTTTGGTGACTCTTGAGTGGCTCCATTTTTGAGACGAGACATGGCAATGCCTAGATCCACAGACTTCAAAATCACTTCGCCTATTTGTTGGGCAAATTTGACTGCTTGCTCGGACATTTGACCGTTGTTGAGAGGAAGAGAATGAAAGACATAGGAAGCAACAAATGAAATGTTATCGGATAAACAGAACAGAAAGGCAATGCATACGAATTGCGATCATTTGTTTGTTACCTAAGGCAAACAAATGAGATGGTGAAAAATCAAGGCAAGCGGGTCATAATAATGTATCGCTGAAGACATGCTTGCCTATAAGTGAACACTCACCCCAAGAGTTCCCAGGTAAGAGTGACTGGTCCGATACTACGGATTTTATACGAACACTCTAGCCTTAGACAGAAAACTCAGAGTACATGCATTCACTCTTCCGGTTTGCACGTGTTCACATTATTTAGAACCTAGAACCTTGACGAGATTTTGAAAACTTAGAGGGTTCAAAACCTAGTAATCAATCATCCTAGAACAGACGATTAGTTTTCAAAGCGGTTTTGAAATTTATGTTCTTGTTGTGGTTGTCGCCTAAGGATAGGCGACGATATTGTTTTATGACTAAACGCAAGTAAACTCGCGTTAGGGTCCTAGGAAGGTTATAGACTAGGTCAAAGCATTACTAATAACGTAATTCCCTATAACCATGAGCTCTGATACCAACTTTTCTGTCACACCCCAACCACGTAAAACAACAAAACGTGGCGGAATCGTCGGGGAGTGTTGTAACAGAATCATTGTTTCATAACACATGGAAAATTGAAATTTTGTTTTATTGATTAAAGGAGTTACAATGTCTTAACAAACAAAGAATATAACATAATCAACTAGTCTTGCATGTTTTATTGTCACTAAGGCCCAAGTCCGCCTATGTGTATCTTGATCAATCCTATGTATCATCTCCTGAAACACATGTGAAAATAGGTACGTCAGCATAAAAATGCCGGCGAGTACATAGGTTTTATTGATTTAGGACTCATGACTTATAAGTTTGGAAAAAGTTGTTTTACAAAAGTCAGTCATGATCCTTATAAAAATGTTTTGTTTTATAAATCATTTGAAAAACGATGATAGATATGTATATGTAAAAGAATAATGTATGGTTAAATGAATAACCAAGTAAAATGAGTTTGTATATAACAAACAGTTTTGTAAAACAATGCCTTGTGAAAAATATGTCATTTGTATAAAATGTATAAGTCCAAATTGAATGATTTATGTAACGCTACGATATGTAATATAATACAAGCACTTATATATAGGAAGTACCAGCGGCGTATCCACCATGCTTGTATCATATTACACACATCTCGTTACTTAAATCACTTACCCAAACAAACCACCAATGTAAATTGCCCATGTCTAAACCAATTGTCAAATGTCATTGTGAAAACCATGTCAAAAATGTCTATGTCAAATGTCAATCATGTAATGTGTAAACAAAATGTCATGTATGGCAAGTGAAATATGTATCACCAAACCATAGGTGAAAATACACAAAACGAAGTATTGAAGTAAAACTTGGTTTAAATGAAAGTTATGTTTTGTGGAAATGCATGCTATACTGATACAAACACTTATGCGGTATGTTAAACGCATACATTCAAGCCTTGAGACAGACGGATAACCTTAAGTAAAGGTTATCAATGTGAAATGTTTTCGGATTCAGTCATTCCTTTCATCCAAACCAACCCAGGATGTCAGGAACGGGATTTGTCAAGTCCTATGGTACCATTACTTACTACCGAGCGGCGTAGCTAATGTTAATGGATGTATATAAGTCCCGTTTTTACAAACCAAATGTTATACCGAATGTAAGCATGTGATGTGATGTGAATGTACTAAGTATGGACTAAATGAACATACATAGCATGAAAAGGTAATGTAAATCAAATGTACTAAGTATGCTAAGTTAACATACAAAGCAGAAAAGTCATGTAAAACAATGTGCTAGCATGTTAAGTAAACATACATAGCAAAAGAAATGTAATGTAAAACAATGTGCTAGCATGTTAAGTAAACATACATAGCAAAAGAAATGTAATGTAAAACAATGTGCTAGCATGTTAAGTAAACATATATAGCAAAACATAATGAAATCAGGTACTAATAGTGTACTAATGAACATAGCAAGTATATGATATGAAAACGTGGAAAGCACGAAAGTAACAAGTAGGCACATGTGTTTCACCCCAAAATGTTTAAAAAAAAAACAGTAAAAGAGGGGACTATGTACTCACTTGAGGGTGCTTAGAAGTCTTGAACAACAACCAAGCAAAGCTAGAGGGATCACGGAAATTAAACGGCACCCTATATAGATAACTACATAAATAACCGGACCTAAATCGGGAGATTGGATAGTATGAGGTTTCATAAACCAAATGAGTATGGGAACTCATATGATATTGTTCAACAAAGCCTACATACTAAAATGAAACCTAACCTAAGTGCTTTTGACCCGTTACGACCCGTTTAGGTAGCTTATGCCACTTTAAGTCGTCGTTCACGTAAAACGCATTCGGACCGCCTAACTAGTCCTATGACAAGTAGAATATGCCTTAACATGTCTAATATAGTTGCCTAATCAGTTTAGATGTCAAAATTTAGGTCACATATGCTTAAAATGAATTTATGCATAAAAAGGGTATTTTGGTAATTTACCTAAGGCATAAGAACTACTTATCATACAACTACTTAAACGACGTGACCATTAGGCATAACCTCGGAAGGTTATTCCCTATACAACTATGGTCACCTAATGTGTTTGGTCGGATCCTAATGATCGGCCAAACGGGTCGGGTTCGAAAGTATAAGCGCTTGTTTAGATCGCTTACCTTTACGACCCTAGACAAGCACAAATCTAAAAGCGACGAGCTAAACATGCTAGAACATGTTTAGTAAAGTTAGAAAACAGGTTTGGTATTAAAACAAACAGTTTTAATACCCTAGAGTAGTTTGGTTACAAAATACGCGAGGAAACGCATTTTGGCCGAAACTACGACTCGTCACTGAGCCTAGATAACGTGGAAATCAGTGGGTATAGTCACTAGGGACCATAACCATCGTGATTACACTCACTTTATGAAGTTCAAACGAACTTCGCATTGCCCATAAACTGATCAATGCAAAAAGTCAAACGCAGTTTGACTTTAACGCTAAAACGAACGATAAACGCGAAAGAATACTTACAGAAGGTCCTCGCAAGATTCGAACCCGATTCACTCTCAGGTAGGAAGCATATACTTCCACTTAGAGAGTGAGGAAGAATGAAATGGGTGTGGGGTATTTATAGATTTCATGGAACCGTTAAGATCGTTCGTCGTAAAACGTGATTTAATCTCAACCATACACATGTGCCCATGGTTTTGTAAAACCATGGGAGCCCCTAATATGAGCCCATAGAATTGTAATAACCATTAAATATCAGCCCATGGTATTGCAAAACCATGGGTTTAAAACCATCAAATCTCAAAAGTGGACCAAGTTCAATGTATCCGCCAGAAATTTCAAAAATGGTCCCTGCACTTGTAAAACTTGATTGTTTTGCACTTTTAAGCCCTGTTAACCCCATTTCAAGGCTCTAAAATAAAGTTAAAGTATAGGGAACTTAAAATATGCTCAAAAACATCTTGGATGTCGGTTTGTTTGGTCGTACGGTTGCGTTGTTCGGTTAATTACGACGGAAATCGTAATGAACGCAAAAACGATCCAAATTACGCGACGAATGGAATTTTATTATGCCAATCACTAAAATAAAATATTTTAATGATTACATAAATTTTTGGATGTCCGGATATATTCAGGATGAAAGATATGCGCGAAAATGCAAACTTATGCACTTTTGACGCTTTTAGTCTCTATTGATCAAATAAGTTTATTTTAGCATATCAAACCCCTCAAAGCCTATTTCTAAGCTATGTAAAGGATATTTAGGGTATGTTTAACTTATGATCAAGTTCCAGAATGTTCGTTACAGTACGAATCGACATACTTTCGCAGTTTGTCGAATTTAGTCCCTGTAAGCGAATAAACTTGATTTCGGCACACCAAACCTTCCAAAACTTATTTCTAAGTTATGTAAAGGTTATTTAAGGTATGTTAAGCCTATGTCACTATTCCAGAGTGTTTGTTGCATTAAACTGGTTATATTTACGTAACAGTGCACGTATAACCTTCCATAAAGCGATTTTGAGCCCGAAATTGAACAAGAGTTGATGTGTGCAAATGATACACATATTTATACAAATCCCAAGTATGAAATAAAATATTTCATTGGTTTGGTATTTTTGTTTGATGGTTGAAGTGACACAGATGTCACAGTACTCACATTGTTTACTTAGGTAAAACTAAAGCTTCCTGGTGAATCTCCTGATTATTGTCTATTAAAGATTAAACAATGCACACGTGTTAGTAAGATAACCCAAAATCACATTAGCCACACAACACGAGACAGAACTCCAACGACGGAGTCAGGCAGAGCCTGGACATGCGTTATGGAGCTCTAGATCAATCGGGTAGGGTAACAAATACGTGATCGGGGGTAATAATACTTACAACGAGGCAGAGCTTCGCTTTATAGGGGATATTATTCCCGAGAGTTTAGACTATTAGAGAATTTTGAGAGAGAATTCAGAATTGAACGTTGATCAAATGAGCTCTCGATCCCCTTATATAGGCTGCTCAGATGGCGGCTCGCCCCCCGCGAGAGATACGGGGTCGGCCTTTGCGGCTCGCGAGGTAGGCTAGCTAGGCTAGCTAGGCTCTAGCCTTGGTGAGTCAATCGGGTAGCTTAGTCATGTAACCAGACACGTGGCGGATCAGGGTTTGGCCTGGTGTCACGTTGTCGCGCCCCGCGGCAGCTTTGGAAGACTAGGTCGTGGCCCGCGAGGGCTTTGTATATTCGTTTTTATTTAATTTTTATAAATAATGTGGTTATTAGGGTTCGTTTCTCGTATACGGGTTATAATAGGAACGTTTAGGGTTAGGTTAAGGGGTTTTAGGAGGGTTGTTATATCCTCCCACCTTGTTTTAGATCTGTCCTCGAGGTCTACTGGAACAGGTGTGGATATTTCTTTTGTATCTCTGACTCGAGCTCCCAAGTGTAGTCCGGTCCTCTCTTGGAATCCCATTTCACTTTGACCAGAACTTGTCTCTTGTGTTTGAGATTCTTGATCTTTCTATCTTCAATCTGAATGGGTTTCTCTACAAACTTAAGTTTCTCGTTTACCTCTATGTCTTTAAGAGGTATCACTAATGATTTGTCTGCTAAGCATTTCCTGAGATTACATACATGAAACACATCATGTATTCCTACCATTTCCTCTGGCAGTTGTAGCTGATAAGGTACTGTTCGTATTCTTTTAATAATCTCAAAAGGTCCAACATACTTGGGGCTTAGATTTCCTCTTTTAACAAATCTGACTACTCCTTTCCAAGGAGAAACTTTTAACAATACCTTATCTCCTACTTGGAATTCCAATGGTTTTTGGCTGTTATCTGCATAACTCTTTTGACGATCTCATGCTGCTTTTAGTCTTTCTTTGACTAGAATAATCTTGTCCGTTGTTTCTTGCAATATCTCTGGTCTAGATAGTTGTTTTTCTCCAATTTCTGCCCAACAAACTGGAGTTCGGCACTTTCGTCCATAAAGTGCTTCAAAAGGTGCAACATTATTGCTTGTATGATAACTGTTATTGTAGGAAAATTCGATTAATTGTAAATGATCATCCCAGTTTCCTCCGAAATCAATTACACAGGCTCTAAGCATATCTTCCATCGTTTGTATTGTCCTTTCGCTTTGTCCGTCCGTTTAAGGGTGATAAGCTGTGCTTAGATTCAACCTAGTTCCCATTGCTTTTTGGAAACTTGTCCAAAAATGAGAAGTAAAATGGCTATCTCTATCAGATACAATAGATAAAGGAATTCCATGTAATGAAACTATTTCATTTACACATAACTTGGCTAACTGTTCCATACTGAAAGTTTCCTTCATAGGTAAGAAATAGTAGATTTAGTCAATCTGTCTACAATCACCCAGATTGTATCATCACCTTTTCATGTTTTGGGTAATTTGGTAACAAAGTCCCTTGTTATCAATTCCCATTTCCATATTGGCATTTCTAATTGCTGCAATAATCCTGAGGGTTTCTAATGTTCAGCTTTAACCTGTGAACAGGTCAGACATTTAGCAACATATTTGGCTATATCCTTTTTCATTCCTATCCACCAGAAATTCTTTCTTAGATCTTGATACATCTTATCACTACCGGGATGTATTGTATACTTAGACTTATGGGCTTATTCTAGAATTTTGTGGCGTAGGTTTCCTTGTTTAGGTATCCACATCCTTTTCTTATGGAACTTCCAAATTCCATCTGCTCCTTGTTCTAATTCCTTATTCATTCCTTTAAACCTTCAGCATCATCCTTGATTGCTGTTTCCTATACCTCTCTAATTTGCTCATTTAAATCTATCTGCAGATTTAATTTAAGAAAGCATACTCGGTTTTGCTTCTCGTGACATTTTCAACTTAAACCATCAGCTACTACATTAGCTCTTCCAGCATGATACTGGATATCACAATCATAGTCAATAAGAATTTCAATCCAGCATCTCTTTCTCATATTTAATTCCTTTTGCCCAAAAATATACCTTAAACTCTTATGATCCGTGAAGACGACAAACTTACTTCTGTATAGATAGTGTCTCCAAATCTTAAGGGCAAAAACTATGGCTCCTAATTCTAGATCATGGGTTGTGTAATTCTCTTCGTGCTTCTTAAGTTGTCTAGAAGCATAAGCTACAACCTTTTGACGTTGCATCAACACACATCCGTATCCTAACTTAGATGCATCACGATAGACTATAAAGTCTCCAGTTCCTTATGGTAATACGAGTATGGGTGCGTTGCTTAACCTTTGCTTAAGAATCTTAAAGGCATCTTCCTGTTTTGGCCCCCATTCAAACTTAACTGATTTCAGGTCAGTTTGGTTAATGGAATTGCAATTCTAGAAAAATCTTGAATAAAACGTCTATACTATCCTGCCAGTCCAAGAAAACTTCTTACTTCCGTTGGTGACTCAGGGACTTTCCATTTGGTAATTGCCTCGATTTTTGTGGGATCTACATGAATTCCTTCATGATTAACCAGATGTTCAAGGAATTTCACTTCTTGTAACCAGAATTCAGATTTTAAGAATTTAGCATAAAGCTTCTCTTTTCTCAATAATGTCAGAAGTGTATGCAGATGCTCTGTATGTTCCTCTTTACTCGTAGAGTAAATTAAAATATCATCTATAAAGATAATTATGAATTTATCCAGGTATGGTTTACATATCATGTTCATCATGTCCATAAATGCGGCTGGGGAATTGGTTAAACCAAATGGCATGACGGTAAATTCATTAAGACCATACCTTGTTCTGAAAGCAGTTTTAGGAATGTCCTCTTCCTGTACTTTCAATTGATGATATCCTGAGCGTAAGTCGATCTTCGAAAAGAATCGAGCTCCTTGAAGTTGATCGAACAGATCATCGATTCTCGGTAGTGGGTACCGATTCATCAGTTAGGGTGTTGACTAGTTCTACTGCTTCTTCTATGGTTTGTGGCCTAGCTGCCTTGACTACGTGTCTGATCTCACTAATTAACCCCAAACGTAACGGGAGATTAATACTGGCTCAGGTGAGGCTAAGGTTGGCACTACTCTAGCATATTCAAAGAATATGGTAGTGTAACCTTTGCATTCTATTCCAGTCATTCTAAGATTTAAGAACTTATCGGCGATTTGTTCCTTTTCATGAGGAGGACAAAATTTTCTTTCGACTATCTCTTTAAAGTTAGTCCATTCCATATTATAAACTCTATCACTTCCTCTATACTGGAGAATAGTATTCCACCATTCTAAGACTGCATTTTTGAAAAGATTAGAAGTAAACATAATCTTATCTTCATCTGCACATTTACTTATTTTTACGACTGCTTCTGTCTTTTCTATCCAGCGCAAGGCTGAAATGGCTCCTTCATTGCCTGAGAATTCTATTGGTTTGCAGGCCAAGAATTCTTTATAAGAACAACCATAAGAGACAGTTCTTCTTCTTTTAGGAATTGGAGCTTTGATTATTGGTCCGTTATTTCCGTTCACACTAAGACTTGGTTCAGTGGGTTGGCGTTTACTTCCAAATGCAAATTTATTATTTTCTGCTTCTTTAACAGTCTTGATAATATAGAGAATAACATCTATAATTAAGTTTGAACCAAGACATCGTGGAATCGAATATAAAGAAAAAACGAAGACAATGTGAATCATCTTCGTCTTCCTCGTTTATAATGACCAAGTAGAATGCAAATTCGTAGATCAATACGGGTCGTATAGGTCTATATGACCCGTATAAGGTTGACGCAATGTTCCTTTCAATCACCTTATGTCACTGTTGAGTGACATAAAGTAGCCTCATACTTTAATAAGGATCGTATATGTCGCAGCCCCCGACCCCTGCCCTGAGAGCGGGCGGCCGCGTCGATTACGCAGAGCGGGTGGTATCGGTGTTTATTAATTTGGCAGCGGAAATGAGACATCAAGATCGTAGTTTGGAATTATTTTATCAGAGTTAAAACACCAAACTTTTTATAATAAATAAATGGGATAAAACCCAAGTTTCCATTACAGTACATTTATATGGATAAACCCTAGTTTATTGAAAACAAAACTCCTTTTTATTTAGGTAAATTTTATAGCCACTTTTCCAAGACTTCAGTACTCTCCAGCTGGCTTCTGTTAGCTTCACATTAAGTTACCTGAAACGCGTTTTAAGAAGGTTTTATCAGCAAGAAATATTGGCGAGTGCATCCCAGTTTAATCAAAACAATTTTATAACTTTACAGTATTGAGAGCGATTACAGTGTTTATCTCTACACAGTTACTCATTCAGTACTGTCAATACCTGAGTTGTGGGTCATGTTACTCATTGGCTAACTCTTAGTCCAATAGTAATGGATTAAAATAATGTATACAAAACCCAAACATACCGGCAGTAATTGGAGAATACATAGACTCAATCACTGTTAGGTATAATTGAAAACATTTGAGGTTTTGGTAAAAAGGTTTACAAAAAGAGAATGTACTCACAAAAAGGTGACAAAAAGTAAGATGTACTCAATTGTTTACTTAGGAAAAACTAAAGCTTCCTGGTGAATCTCCTGATTATTATCTATTAAAAATTAAACAATGCACACTAGTTAGTAAGATAACCCAAAATCACATTAGCCATATAACACGAGACAAAACTCCAGCGACTGAGTTAGGCAGAGCCTGGATATGCGTTACGGAACCCTAGATCAATCGGGTAGGGTAACAAATACGTGATCGTGGGTTATAATACTTACCACGAGGCATAGCTTCGCTTTATAAGGGATATTATTCCCGAGAGTTTAGACTATTAGAGAATTTGGAGAGAGAATTCAGAATTGAACGTTGATCAAATGAGCTCTCGATCCCCTTATATAGGCTGCTCGGATGGCGTCTCGCCCCCCGCGAGAGATACGGGGTCGGCCTTTGCGGCCCGCGAGGTAGGCTAGCTAGGCTGTAGCCTTGGTGAGTCAACCGGGTAGCTTAGTCGTGTAACCGAACACGTGGTGGATCAGGGTTTGGCCTGGTGTCACGTTGTCGCGCCCCGCGACAGCTTTGGAAGACTGGATCGCGGCCCGTGAGGGCTTTGTATATTTGTTTTTATTTAATTTTTATAAATAATGAGGTTATTAGGGTTCGTTTATCGTATACTGGGTATAATAGTAATCTTTAGGGTTATGATAAGGGGTTTTAGGAGGGTTGTTATAGTATAGGTCTATATGATCCGTATAGGGTTTGCATGTGAACCGTATCTGTTAGAGTTGATAGACAACCCTTTACTAATACGCATCTTATAGGCCTATACGATGCGTATTAGTTCGGCATGTGAAGACAGTGTTAGCCTTTCACTGACATTGGAAATTAAATTTACCCTAATACGCATCGTATATGCCTATACGATGCGTATTGGTGGTGTCGATTTTAATTTTGCAAAGTGTACCAATAATACGACCCTTTTAAAACTGATGCCACAAATTTCAATGTAAATCGACCTGCATTGGAGTACAATTGTTCGATTTTAATTATGAGGCTACTGAGGCTATAGGGTGTGGAGGAGCCTCATCCTTTGAGGATAGTCCTCCACATAAGCTGCCACGCCATCAGAGGGTCATCCTCACACCTTGAGGATGGGCCTAGGGTGTGGTGGATGAGTTCTCTTATTTATTTATTTACTTTTTTAAATAATATGCATTATATATACATACATACATATATATATATATATATAATATTACATTAAACACTATAATTAATAACAAATCTTACATTTCACTTAAAAAATAAAATTTAAACTTAAAAATATATAATACTAGTCGTCATTTTTGTCGTCGTCATTTGGTTCCTTGTTTGCGTTGTTCCAAATGTATTCCACCAAGTCCGCCTTAAGGTTTTCATGTATTTACTCATTATGTAACGAGAACACGTTCAAATCTTGTTGTTCCATAATTACTGGAACGGTTTTCTCGTTAACCGCATTTTCATCGTACTCACAAAGCTCTCTACCTTTGTCTTCAATGATCATGTTATGCATCAAGACACAAGCATACATGCAATATCGCAACTGCTTTGGTTTAAAAGCACGTGCAAGGTTCTTAATGATATGTCATTTTTTTTGTTGAACCCCAAAACACCGTTCAATGTCCTTTCTTACCGCCTCTTGAAACTTGGCAAATTTCTTTCTTTTTTCGTCAGTCGGGTGGTGAATAGTTTCAACGATTATAGAGTAGGTTGGGTATTTCCATCCCCGAAACCGGAAAACTGGTGTCTGGATCGGTTCCTTGTATGAAATCATTAAAGGCCTTTGATAGGTGGATGACGTTAAGGTCGTTATTCGAACCAGGAACATCGAAGAAAGCATACCAAATCCACAGATCTTGTGATGCAACAGCCTCTAGCATTATTGTTGGTTGTCCATGATCGCCTCGCATAAATTGACCTCGCCATGCATTAGGGCAACTCCGCCACAACCAGTGCATGCAATCAATGCTTCCGAGCATTCCTAGAAAACCATGATTTTGTTCGTGGAATTGATACAATTTTTGGACGTTATTGGCGTTAGGTTTTCGTAAATATTTCTTTGTTGTACAGCTTCACCACACATTTGCAAAAGTTGTACAAGAATTCTCGTGTAGTTCTTTCGGACATCTTTAAATACTCGTCTCACGCATCGGCTACCGTCCCGTACGCCAGTTGGCGAATTGCCATTGTGCACTTCTGTAAGGTGGTGAAACTTCTTTTGCCTCTATCATCGAACTATAATGTAAAAAGGGGTCAATTGTCGACACCTCGTCGGCTATCCATAAGAACAATCAGCGAGTCATTCAAAACCGACATCTAAACATCGCGACTGTAACGCCCCGCTATTTTGTACTTTCTATATTTGGAAACCCTTGTTTGTAATTCTATTTTTGGAAACTTTGTATTCTTGTAATCGTTCGTTCGTTGTAATCGATGTAAAATCCGAGACTTGAATCATAATGAAACTCGTATTTTCGTTACATTTATGTTAGATACACTTCATACACGTTGATACGCTCGAAAATATTAAACATATGATACTTTATTCTCTATTCGTGCAAAATATGTCAAACTTGCAAACTTGTATTCTATATGCACAATTTATACAATTTCGACACGTAATTACGACACTTATACATGTATATATTTGTTTTCCATTTAGTTTATGATGCTATTACATAACACACCCTTAGATATGATTCTTGTACCTAATATATCCTAATAATAACTTAAAACAACATTACATGAAAGTCTAGGGGTACAAAATGCCAAAAATCAAACTTCTCGCGTCTGACCAGCCCTGGCGGCCCGCGACGGACCACCTCCACTTGGTCGCGGTCCGCGACGGCCCAACTCCGCAGCCAAGCTCGATCAGACGCGAATTTTGGCGCTGTTTTGTGTTTGATTTGATTTTTAAACATGTTCTAGCATTTAATAACTCACCAAACCCAACCCTAATCCTCCCCTATAAAACTCAAGTGCTTTCCAAGCCTTTTACACTTTGCAATCATCCACAACACTCTCAAATCAGCTCCTAATCTGCTGTTAATCAGAAGTTCGAGCAGAATCATCACACTTCACTAAAGTGAGCATAACTCACTCAATACTTAGTATTGTTCATCCATTCTTTTTCCCACTTGCTTGGAACAACCTTAGGAACATTTCCACAGGTTTTCCATGGAAAACCAAGCTCTGGAATGTCACCAAAAAGGCTCCAAAGTGGACTGTTACTTCCTGTTTTCACTTAAACTTTGTTAAACTTAGCTAAACTTGAGTTTATCTCATCTCAAACCTATGTCCTAATGCTCATAATCAATTGAATGGTTAGTTGGGCTTAAAACAAGGCTGAGACATGTTAAATAAGAGGTTAAAACCTCACAAACATTCTGTTTTAGTTAGGGTTTAGCACAAGTAGTGTTCAAGCGTGAAGCTTGATGAATGTGTGATAGTTGGACTAGCTTGGGCTATCCTTCATAGAAATCCACTCACTACTTGATGTTTTTCTATAGATTAGTTGTTATTATTTCATTAATACTTGTAAGTTCATGACCCTCCTTGTTGTTTATGACAACAAGTGTAGTGGTGAACAATGGAGGTACCTAAATGGGAGCTTTGTTCTTCCTACCTCATACATGATTTGTATGATTCTAAAGAGGTTCCTAAATGGGGGATTCATCCCTCTACCTCATGCTTGCCATATATGATATAATATACACTATGTAATACTTATGTAACATTCAAATAATCGAACTCTTGGTGATGAACTAATGGACATTCGTCAAGCTAGTAGATTATATCATCTTAGGCATTTCCAACTTGTCACGATTCTAATGGAACCTTGTTCCATGAAAACATTTGACTCTTTTGGAGTTTCATAGTCTCAAGAACAAGTGTTATACGTGTTAGATGATTATTTTCGTATGTTTATTTTCATATTATTTAAATTCCGAATCTATAGTCTTCCGATTCCCAAAACTCACACACCAACGTTTTCTTCGTGTAGAAGGACAAGGTGCTCCAAACTAATCCATCAACCAACATCACTCGCGGGATTTCAAGTAGGAAAGCTTGCAAAACCGTGAGTATACTTGATCCTGTTTCCCTTTTTATCACTTTTAGGTGCAACATGTATGCTATACTAAATTACACATTACATGGAACTATTTTAAACTATATCCATGCTTAACATGAAACTATATGATGCTTGTGTAGACTTGTATGCTACTATAAACTATTTGTGTCGATTATATGCTTCATTAACTTTGCTAGCATACCTTAACAATTATAGTGCTATAGGATTAACGCACCGCCCACGAAACTTAGGGTATTGTTAAGTTAAACATGTTAACCTCCCGTTACTCTATTTGGGATAGGCTGTTTTAACACGTTGGAAATATAAGTACACCATTTTGGCACGCTTGTTGTAAACTTGCTTAATATGATTCATGTTGGATATGAGACATTAAACTATTTTATAATATATTATGCTATGTAACAAAACTTGTATACTCGCCAACTTTTTGTTGATATATTTTAATACATGTTGCAGGTTGATTGTTGAGATGATGTTACAAGATGAAACAAGATTTAGGTAGACTTAGATACACACCTAGATTAATTTATCTATTTTGATGTGTGACAGCGACCGTGCACAACGGTTCATCGGCAAAGTAATCGGCCACCAATCTGTCGTGGGCTCCTACACGTACATAATAACAACATAAAAAATAATGATATAAAAATATAATAAAGTCATAAGAATATAAGAACGACATAGAAATAAATACAAATATAAACTAACCTTCTCGGACTCTGTTTACGGCTGCTTGCCTAATCTGCGGTTGTGATGTGATTTCTTCCTTCTCAATGATAATCTGCGCTCCTTGCATTATTGCATTTACAAAAAAAAAAAAAAACTGCTCTCCTTCCCCCGAATATGACGAACACCACAAAGATGAAGACATTGTCTATTTTTTTGAGAGAGGTTGAAATTGTATAAAATTTTGAGACGTTTAAAAAAAATTAGTTGAGAATGTATGAAAGTAGGAGAGAGTTTGGTTGTGGATGGGCCTCCACGTCCACGGGGCTCGATGTCCCACTGACGACCCCCACACCCAATAGCCTAAAGTCAACATGCGCATGTGTAATTCGTACTTTACACATTTGGTGTGCACATGTACATCGCATTTGGAAACTGTAGATTCGAATCACCGGTTCCATCAAACTTTAGATAAGAACAAATATTACTATCATAGATACATGGACAGATTCATCGAGAGAACATATGATGCGAAATTCAACAAATGAAAGGCAATGGATACACCATAGAAACATTGAGAGTTAATAATGTGAAAATCAGGAAGGTTGTATATATAATAAACATTTTTTATGGAGACGGATGACCATTACTATTTTGTCTCACCCAACAATGACCAAAATAAACATAGAAAGAAATCTCATCGGAAATCTTATCTTCAACATTCTTGATAAACCTCTCACTGTTTGTTCGTTGGTAAAAGTCATTTTTCTAGGTAAGTAAACAATCATTCTACTAATAAAAAAGAGATTGAAGGGGGCCAAAATCATATTAATTTAGCATATGTACTATGCAGATATGTAAGTTGCATAGTAGTTGGTAACCTGGAGTCCCAGGATCTTTTATGAGATGTGTATGTTGATTTCATGACATAAGAACACATTGATGTCTTTTAGAGTGGTCCATTGGGTTTTGATGGTTCATGGCTATTAATCATAATAATTCAATAGAACTTTTGAATATGAAAGTTTAAAGGCAGGTAAAAAGTTCTATGTATTACAAAATAGTTAATAATTATAACAAAAGCAACAATGCTATATCATAGAATGACTTTATAAGAAAAGAGGTAAATAATGAGGTCCATTAGACTTGTTCAAATCCTTCTTTGACTTGGTGAAAAACAAAGATATCTCAATTTTAAACAACTTAATATATATATAGTTTGGCTTCATTAAAAAAGTCTATAAATTCTAAATAAGTGTGAGAAGCACTCTGGCTAAGATGGGAGGTGGCCTCATGGACTCACTCAAATTCACTTAAGTTATGACAAGGATGACCAAAAGGGCATTAGTCACAACTGTTGAATTTTATCTAGTTTCATCATTTTTTAAATGACAAAAACTTTTATATACTTTATTGTTATTCTCCTATATATTAATAAACGAATGGAATGAACAGTAAAGTAACCAATCACAATCTTTACAAATACCATGGCGGGAACTGTGGTAGAGAGCTGCGTGGAGGTTTTTGGTCAGACCAACAAAATGTAACCAATCACAATCTTCTCCGGCTACACATCCTCTTTCCGAGTGACAGAAAGGGGAACGACAACAGGTGACAGAGAGAGACTGTGGTGGTTGTTGTTCCATTGCGACCCACCACCGGCGACCATTCCAGCGACGGCACCCAACGTCTCGATGACGGCGGCCAGTCCCAGGCAGTCTAAGGTTTTGATCGGCGGTCTCAATGATGACTAAAGAGGCCTCCGGCAGGCGTGAAACATCTGATTGGCTCCCGGAGATGTATATTCCGAACCCTAACCCTGACAATTTGGCATATGGTATGTACGCCCTATTACAACCATATTTTTTAATAATCGTACTGGGCTTATTTTTACAGAATAGTTGTGGTCGCTTTTAGTGTTAGCTCTTAAATTGCATAATTGATTTCATTTGATTTTGTTTTGGTTTCAATCTAATATCGGTACCTTTTTGCAACATTGATATAGTAAATAACAATTATTGTAAATCCCATCATATTTGCATGCGATCAACCTGTTCTTTTACGAAATTAGTAAATTGTTCGTCAACAAAGCTGATAGGCTTCTTGACTACTCTCAGTTGATGATTATTGGTACTACGCTTCATCATTCTACATCCCAGTCGCACCATGATGGCGGTTATTTTAGACGATTATTGTTTTCAATTTGGTTTCGACAGATGATGATTTGTCGACATCCTTCATGCAATCACTGTCATCGATTGAGGTATATACATGTGATTTTGTGTGTATTATTAGCAGGGCAAGTTGTATTGAATAGGATTTTGGTTGACTTCGATTGAGTGTTTTTAGGGATTATGGCTGTATTAAATTGGTTGCAAAGGACCACCAGTTTCTATCAATTCGTTCTTTAACTGGTGTACTTAAACCTAAAAACGATCAATACATGCATTGCCGGATGTTAGAAATTGGTTGTGTGTTTATTCCCGCCGGCGGTTTTCTTTGCTAGAGCTGTCATGATCAACTTAGGTTTTTCTTCGCTATCAATTTTTTTTTTGCCAACAGTGAGATAAACAAAGTAAATTAATTCGATAAGTTGTTTCTTTTTTTCTTAATTTATACCTCAAAATCGAGATTTTTTCTATTATTTGTGTCTAATATTTGTTGGAAATTTATGAAAATAACAATTTTCACAAATATAGGAAATGGATTTTTCCTAATTTTGGACTAGAAATAAATATAAGAAACTGATGGTTTTTTATATATTTATTTGTGAGTTTGTGTTCTATGTTGGAAGAGCTTCGTAACGAACTAAACCACGTCCAAAACGAAGCTAAGATGAATAAGATATCGATGCTCAAAGTTTGGTGTTTGAAACATTGAAAGTTGGAAAATTGGGAAAGTGGAACCTTATCCTACATAGGAGGAGAGATGAAACTTAAAGGGGATATTTAAGTGGGAACTCTCCATCTTTATTGTTTAGTGGAAGCACACACTAGTGTACCCGTGAAGGGTGCGGGGCACCCTAACTCGCACTCGCACATGCGCGCGCGTGGCGTGGGCGATGGGCGCAATGTGGCTCTTTGATGGCGCACTTTGCACTTCACGAGCCGCTTGAGAGCCGCCTTTGTATTTTTGACCGCGTACGCGTGGTGGAGCACAGGGGGTGCAAGGACAAGGTGGCTAGTGATGTGGCATGCAGGCACACGGGTACAGGGCACATGACGTGGCGGATGAGTGCGTCCGTGCATGGTGCATGACCAGCTGGCCTGCGCGCTGGCGCATGGACTGAGGTGACGTGCGCGGCGCACCAAGTGAGCCAATACGGCGCGACTGTGAGGCATGATCGTATAGGCTCACTAGTGACGTGGCGCACGCGCGCATGAGCATGCAGACTAGCAAGCGCATGAGCATGCAGACTAGCAAGCGCATGAAAGTGAGCCAAAACGGCGCACGCGCGCATCAGCGTGCAGACCTGCGCGCGCATGAAAATGAGCTAAAAGGGCGCGTGCGCACCAGTGTGTCTTGTGCGCGCGCGCTCAGAAACTTACAGACATTAATGACAGAGCAGTTACATTTCAACATTTGAAACTGACGATTCAACGGTTTTGACTGAGAATTAAATGACGAATTAAAGTGCATTGAAGACGTTTATTGCAATTTAATTCTCCCATTTAATTCGTTTCTCAGTTTCATCCTATGATCTGCATTATAAATAGGAGGCTACCCCTGCTGCAGAAAACACACCGAAACTCACAGCTAATACATCTTTCTCTCCACAGCTTTTCTCCTTCTTCTTGTAGCAAGGTACACTTTCGGGTTATCATCATGTCCGGCAGTGCAACTGCTTAGGCTGTTGTATTATGGAAACAAACGAGTTCTCCTGGGAGACACGAAATTTATTTTAAGGGACCCGTTTCTAACACGATCCTCAACCAAAAACGTTTTTTTTTGTTTGTAATTTTGTTCCGGTTTATCTTATTTTCAGTTGTTACAGTATTATTTCTATTGCTTTCATAATCACTATATTGTATTTCAAGTTAATAAAGTTTTTATTTATTTTTTCACAAACGAATTCCTACAATATTGGTATATTATTATAAAACATTTGAACTAGGTGCATACGTTCCACATTGTATCAGGTTTCCTTAAACGCTAAGTCTAGTTTGATCCCAAGCTCAGTACACATCATGTATACCCCATATAACGGTGTAATATTGTTGCTTTTGCATACTGTTGATGCAATAAATAATAGACCAAGGATAGTAGCTGAGCAGGTTAGGCAAAAGGGTTGAAGGGTTCAACTTTGCCTAACGCAGGTCATGGGGTCCCCCCACGTTTGCAAGACATGGAGAAAGGTTCACTAGTTTAATTTTGTTGTTAGCTCGGGACCCTCCACTGAAATATGTTCAGTCTCGGATGTGGGAGCAATAAGAATATATGTGTTGAATGTGATAGAGAGTGACTTGCATGGAACAAGTATTAAAGAACAATTATTAGAGATTCACCTGGAATCAGGGCTGATCGAGAATGTTTTTCTCACTTAATGAAGTGTCACATTTATAGGGAAAGCCTTAGCTCAAAGAGGAAGCTGTTGACTTGTGAACATGCTTGCAGTGGGGGACTTACCCTTTTTGGGGTGGAAGCCTTTTGACCTGCGGGTAAAAGACCGTGCTCTGTGCATCCGCCTTACTTTTGCGGCTGGGGAGGTTGGTGAAGCAATCAGAGATGTGACTACTTACTGTTTACGTGTTGATTTATCTTGGCTCCCGGATTTTCAACATTTGAACCTTTTAACCTTTTGAGCATTCATGTATTTAAGTCATTTTATTTGGTCTTGAGCTACCCCCGTCATCAGCCCCCCAAGTCAGAGGTTTTTGGGAAATGAGCTCAAAGACTTCTGACTTTTACACATGTATCTGTATTGCTTAAAGGCTTCAAGGCTTGAAGGGTTGAAAACGGTTGAGCTTTTTGAATTTTGAATTTGACAAGACTGTTGATATGACATGTGGTAGTTTTCTTTTGTGTCAGGCGGCGGTTTTAATTCTTCCGATTAATAATATTATTTTCTTCTCGTTGATTTAAATTTACTTTCACAGAAGAACATCATTTGCTTTCTTTCTCTCAAGTTTTTCCCCTTTTTCGAATCAGGTTAGTTCCGATTGCTTATTTTCTTCTTATTTTCTATTATCATGGGTGCCCGTAAGGATTTAGCGAAATCATTTTCTCGAATGACTCAAGAGGAGGTTGATTTTTTTCGTATGCAATGGGGAATAGGGACGAAGTTTAAACCGGTTGCACCGGCTTGTGACGTTTCAATCGATAGATGTCCCCCTGGTTCCATTGCTTTATACTGTCATCATTTCGAGTTTTCTAACCTTCTTCACCCCTTTTTGAACTTTGTTTTGAATATCCTGGAGTATTATCGCATATCTTTCAGTCATATTCACCCTCTTGGGATGGCTAGGGTTTTACATTTTGAGGTTTTGTGCCGGGCTTCCAGGTATGACCCAACTCTTTTATCGTTCAGTCGTTTTTTCCGACTGGCTAAGAATGGTGACTGGTTCACCTTCGAGACAACTTAAGTTGATACTTGCTTGATTTTGTCTATGGTTTCTACCCTTGGTGTCTGGAAGGATTGGTTTTTCTAGGTGTCTGAGGAAATTATCCATTTTAAACTTGTTTGGCGGCACCCTGATGCCGTTCTGAATGAATCTGAACCTTCTGCCTTTGATATAAATGCTCGTTTTTTAGAAACTCTTAGGGAGTGCCCTTCAAGGCTCCGTCCCTTTCCTGAGCATTTGTTGGTGTTATTGGGTCTCCGTAAGTTGTGGGACAAACGTAATCGAGACCTAGTGCTTTTGAGAGATGAGAAGGGTATGCATTTATTGTTCTTGTGCTGTTATGTTCCTGTTTCTTGCTTGCTTACATGTTTTATGTTTGTTTTGCAGTCGTGTCTGCACTCGATTTTAACAAGAGTGATGATACTTCTGACGTTGCCTTTGATGCTGCTGCTGCTACTCCGGGTGAGGATGCGGTTGTTAGGGGTTCTGATCATAGGTTCGAGGGTTCCGGATATGTGAATGTCCCAAATGTCAAGGGTTTTTCCAAGGCTGTGGGTTCCAAAGCTTCTGTTCATCGTTCAAAACGTTATTTGAAAGGTGGCGATCAACCATCTGGTTCGGAGCCCATAGATGTTAGTGATGATATTGAAGTATCAGCCGAGCAAACTATTGAGGTTGACATGTCAAAAGGTAAGGAGAAAGAGCTGGTTGTTTCTGTAAAAAAGAAGAAGTTGGTTTAGAAAGGTAGTGCTCCTACTATCCAGGGTTCGTCTGCCAAAAGTGTTGAGAGCTTCGAAGGTTCGGAGGGTGAAGAGGTTTATATGCCCAACTGGGGGGTTAAAGTTGGAGATAGCTTCAGAGATTCGGCTATTTGTGCTGAAGCCTTGGCCCACTTTGCTCCTCCCGGTGTTCAAAGCGCTATTTCCGAGTTGGAGGCTGATCATCTTATTTCAAGAATGATGCTGAGCTCCTACAACCTTTCAGCCCTTTTGGCTGAAGGTGTTGCCCGTTTTGCTAAGGGTATGCAAGAGTATGAAGAAGCCTATAAAAAGAAAGAGAAGATGAAAGCTTCCATGGCTACCATGAAGAAGGAGATTGATGGCTTTTCTGAGAAGGAGCTGGCCTGGTTCAAGAAGGTGGGTGAATTGACCAGAAGGCACGAGATTGAAGTAAGTGATCTCAGGAAAAGCTTCAAAGCTGACCAGTTGAAACTAAAAGCTAATAAGGAGGCCTTGGCTGTACAACAGAAGGCCTTTGATGAAGAAAAAGATGGCTTGAAGGCTTTGGTTGCTCAAGCCATTAGTGATAACCAGTGGTTTATTGAGCAAGGTTTCCACCAAGTTGTTACCTACTTTCTTCACTCTAAAGAGTTCAATTCTTCTCTTGGTGAAGTTTACACTAAATTGCTCAACTTGGGGAAATATCAAGGTCTCATTGCAGGTTACAAACTTCATGAATCTGGTCATCCTTTGGAAAAATCTCCTTTACACTATCTTGAAGCTTCTGAGGTCTTCAAGGGTTCCGTCGAGCAGATGGAGAGGCTAACCTACCCTTATGTGAGCCAGGTTGTAGCTTGTTTTGGTAAGCCCCTCTCCGTCTTGCAGGAACTAAAACCAGATGGCCTTAATGAGAAGGTATGTGCCGAAGTACTTGGTTCTCTTTCAAGGAAACGTTCCTATTCAGGAGACAGCGAGGATACCTTCTCAGGAGAGCTTGATGCTGCCAAAGATGCAAGCTTGGAGGGTTCAGCAGTCGATGGTGATGGTGTCTCGAAGGCTAAGAAGTCCAAGAAGACCAAAAAAGCTAAAGGTAACAGTTCTGGAGCTTCTAAGCCTTCCGTTGATGCTTGATATTCGTAGCTTTCTTAGCACCCTTGAAAAACAATTTATGGTTTGTAATGTTAACTTAAACAATTTTAGGTTTCGCAGGAACCCTTAAGGTTCCTGTTATGTGGTTGTGGTTAGGCCTGGATAGCCGTTTGAACAATTTCTTATGTTTACAAGCCCCTAAGGCTTGTTTTAACTTTGTTTGGATATTTGGAAGTCTGGTAAGACTTTCCTTATTATGCTATTAACTTTCTACTACTTGCCTTGTGTAATTTTTTGTGTTCGTGCCTGTTTGGTAAGGCTGCTTGGTTGGCTTCAAGCCTTCAAGGCTTCTGGCTATCATGTATATAGCTTGAAGCCTTCGAGGCTTCCAGTTGCAATTTTGGTTTGATGACTTGGTTTGTATTTTTGAGTTTTCTGTGCAACCTTTTACTTGTGTTGTTGTATTGTTACTTGGATTATTCTTATCTTTATTGTGTTTGTCTTTGTTGGGTTTGTGTTGTCTTCATGTTTTTCATACCTTAAAGGGTTCAGTGCTGTAGTCACTTAGCCTTGGTATTTTTAACAAGAAGATATAGCACCTATCCTATTCATTACTTTCTTTATTTTGATTTGATTTCGTAAGCCAGTTTGTTGATTATTTTTCTAAGGCTTAAGGAACATTTGGTGTAAGCTGTTCGAACCGTCTATGAGATAACTTTGTTTTTTTTTTATTATAAGTCTCATGGAGTTGTATTGATTTAGGAACTCACCCCTCGGTCCATTCAACCCTTGAACCTATTGAGCGATGTGGCCTGGGAGCTCATCCCCTTACATGCCCCTTGCCATGGAGTTTTTTGCTAGGTTCTCAACCTGATTTTAGGATAGAAAGACAAATTTGATAAAACAACTTCATTCATTCAAGAGATGTTGTCTTACAAAAGGTGATCATAACTCTTGAAATACAACTTTGTGAAATACAAACCAATCTTTCCTGATTAGACATTGAAGCTCTTCAAGGTTTTTCCATTCCAGTGTCTTGGAAGCTTTTTACCTTCTGAGTCTGCTAGCTTGTAAGATCCACCTTTATGTGCTTCAAGGATGGTATATGGGCCTTCCCATTTTGGGCCAAGCTTTCCTTGATTCTCTTTTTTACTAGCCTCATTGTTTCTAAGCACCAGGTCTCCTGGCTTGAAACGTTCATTCTTTCCTCTTTTGTTGTAGTAAGCTTCCATTCGTTGGCCTCTTGAATTGCAGCTTGGTCTCGTGTTTACTCTAGGAGTTGTAAGTTCAACATGGTCTCTTTTTGGTTTGTTTCGGGATCCATGTTGACAGTTCATTACAATTCCTACTCCAGCTGGAATCACGGCTTCAGATCCAAATACCAAGCTATAAGGTGTTCTTTTGTGGCTTGTTTTTTCGGTTGTTCTTATGGCCCATAGAACACTTGGCAATTCTTCAAGCCAATTGCTTTCATACCTTCCCAATCTGGCTTTGATTCCTTCAACTATGCTCCGATTCATCCTTTCAACTTGTCCGTTTGACTGTGGATATGCCACTGAGCTGAAAACCTAGGTGATTCTGAATTCTTTGCAGCAAACGCTGAAAGGCTTCTCGGCAAATTGCTTTCCATTGTCGGTAACAAGCACTCCCAGTAATCCATAACGACAAATGATGTTTTCCCAAACGAAATCAATGATCTGTTTGCCTGTGATTTTTGCAAGTGGTTTAACCTTCGGCACTTGGTGAAATAATCTATGGCCACCAACAAGAACTTTACTCCACCTTTGGCTGGTGGGAATGGACCAACGATGTCCATCCCCTATTTATAAAATGGCCATGCCAAGGTTATCGGGACAAGATCATGCTTGTGACTTTTCGAGACTGGTGCATGAATTTGACAGGAATCACACTTCCTTAGTTGCTCGGTGGTGTCTCGGTGCATGGAGGGCCAAAAATACCCAAGATTCATTAGATTAGCAACCACCATTCTAGCTCCAAAATGAGTTCCGCATATACCTTCATGAACCTCTTTGACCAAATACTGGCTTTGTTTGGGACCAACACATCTCAACAAGGGTGCAAGGTAACCCTTCTTGTAGAGGATTTCGCCTTGCAACACGTATTGCCTAGATTTGATTTTAACCCTTTCAGCCTCTGTTTGATCAGCAGGTAATTCACCATTTTTAAGGAATTTCTTGATTGGAGTCATCCAATTGGGACCTTCTTCGGTGATTACGTCTTGAACTTCCAATTCTTCGATTGATGGAGCTTTCAACACTTCTACCAACACCTTTTTAGTGAGGTGGGCAAAGGTGAGAGAAGCTAATTTGCTTAGAGTATCAGCTTTCTTATTTTGAGACCTGGGAATTTGCTTGATGGTACACATTTGGAAGGTGTTCATCAAATCTTTGGATTTTTCTTTGAATCTCTTCATGCTTGGCTCCTTTGCAACATAACTGTCGTTCACTTGACTTGACACCAGCAATGAGTCTGTGAAGACTTCAAGCTTTTCAACTTTCATTTCTTTAGCCAGCCTTAAGCCGGCTATCAACGCTTCGTATTTAGCTTCGTTCTTGGTGGTCTGAAAATCAAATCGAAAAGCATACGTGAATTCTGACCCTTCTGGGTTGATCAGAATGAGCCCGGCCCCTGACCCTTCAACGCTTGAAGCCCCATCGGTAAAAAGCTTCCAGGCTTCAAGGTCTGAGGGTTCAGTGGTAGCTGTGTTTACTTCAGTGATTGTTTATTTTGGGACTTCCATAATGAAATCAGCCAATACTTGGGCTTTGATTGCTTTTCTTGGGACATAGGTGATGTTATGTTCACCTAGTTCCACTACCCACTTAGCTAATCGTCCCGAGTTTTCCGGTTTTTCAAGCACACTCTTAATAGGTTGGTCGGTGACCACTTGTATAGGGTGTGCTTGGAAATACCTTCGAAGCCTTCTAGCCGTTTGGACTAGGGCTAGAGCAAGTTTTTCCAGGGGAGGATATTTGATTTCAGCCAATTTTAGAGTTTTGCTGAAGAAATAAATGGGTACCTGAACTTTGTCGCGTTCGATGGTGAGGACCGCACTTATTGCTTCTTCAGCAACTGAAAGGTATACTGGGATCAATTCTCCCGTTTCTGGGGCTGCAATGTCAGGTAGGGAAGCTAGGTGTTGCTTCATCTGGTTGAAGGCTTCTTCAGCCTCCTCAGTCCATTTGAAGTCCTTCTTGTCAGAGCATCCCTTGAGCGTTTTGAAGAAAGGTAAAGACCTTTCAGCCAATTTTGAGGTAAAACGCTTCAGGGCTACAAGCTTCCCGTTTAAGCTTTCTACCTCCTTTTTGCTTCTTGGTGGCTTGGTTTCAAGAACAACTTTCACCTTGTTTGGATTAGCCTTTATGCTTTGTTTTCCCACAATATGCCCAGGAATTTTCCTTCCTCAAACCCAAATGAGCATTTCTCGGGGTTGAGTTTCATGTTGACCTTCCTTAGGTTCTTGAATGTTTCTTGGATGTCATCGAGCATTTGATATTCCGTTTTGCTTTTGATTACCAAGTTGTCGACATATGCCTCCATGTTTCTACCAATTTGACTTGCAAAGGCCTTGTCAACTAGGCATTGGTAGGTTGCTCCAACGTTTTTGAGGCCGAAAAGCATCTTTTGGTAACAAAAGATTCCTTTGTCCGTGTGAAAGGAGGTTTTCTCTTCATCCTCTTCCTTCATGAGGATTTGGTGGTAACCCTTGTAAGCATCAAGAAAACACTTGAAAGGGTAACCGGTGAGGGAGTCAACCTTGAGATCAATTTCTGGCAACGGGTAACAATCTTTGGGACAAGCCTTGTTCAGATCCTTGAAGTCTATGCACATTCTCCAAGAGTTGTCCGGCTTTCGAACCATGACCGGGTTTGCAACCCAGGATTGATACTTGACTTCTCGGAGAATGCCAGCTGACACAATCTTTTCAACCTCTTGGCATGCAGCCAAGCTTCTTTCGGGTGCTAAACTTTGCTTCTTTTGGACAACAGGCTTGAAATCGGGTGGTATTTTCAACTCATGTTCAGCAATGCTTCAAGGGATGCCCGTCATATCTTCTGGGCACCAAGCAAAGACATCACTATATTGTGTCAACAACTTTTCAAGATATGAGAGTGTTTCTTGTGAAAGGCTTAGATTGACCCTTATCCTCTACTCAGGATACTTAGGGTTTATAATTAGCCTTTGCTTGTCTTCTTCACTTTTGGAACTTTCACCTTCAACCATGTAGGCGTCTTGAGTAGGTTGAAGGGTTGCGATTCCCCTCTCGGTAGGAAATCTGACAGTGCCATGGCCAACAGACACAGCCATGTAGAATGCACACTGCCCCGACCTTCCAATGATCACGTCATAGTTCGAAGGTATATTGATGACAACAAAAGTGAGAGGTTGGACTCTCTCCTTCTGGCCTTCGCTGAAACGGACATTAAGGGTCAGTTGCCCTAAAGGCTTAAGAGGTATGTCAACAATACCTTTTATGGAGGTTCCTGAGGGTTGAAGCCTTGAACGTTCTTCATTGTTTAAACGGTTGAAGAACTTCTCGAACATGATTTCGGTGGCAGCACCAGTGTCTATGTGTGCTCTGTTTGTTCGTAGTGTTCCCACAGTAGCCTCAACCACAAGAGGGTTTAAAAGAGGGTCTTTCTTAGTTGGAGGGAAGCAAACACACTGAAGCTCCCAAGCTTCCAACCGTTGCCTTTTGTGAGGAACCTTTCCATCAAAATCCACCATGTTGACTTCCTTGCCCTTTCCTTCGGCCATTTTGTCCCTTACTCCCTTCACCAAGTGAGCAAGTTCCCCGGACTTAACGGCTTCTTCGATCCTTTTCTTAATCTGGAAGCAATCATTGGTGTGGTGCCCCTTTTCTTCGTGAAATTCACAGTATTGGGTGGAATTCTCGTTCTTCCTTCTTTTAGGGAGAGGTCTAGGAGGCCAAAAGCTTTGTTTCACTTCTTCCGTGGCAAGAATCTCTTGAGGGGTCTTGGTAAGGGGTGTGAAGTTTGTGGTCCTTTCCCTGCTCGGAGGGTTTCGGCCTTCAGACCTTCGTTGCTCTGAACCCTTTTGACGTCTGTCATAGGAGTTAAAGTTTCCCCGTTTTCTAGCTGGGTTGTTGCCTCACCAGCTTGATCCCCTTTTTCTTTGTTCTTTAATGTCTACAGCCTCCTCTCCCAGGATGTAGGCCTCAGCCCTTTCGAGAGCTTCTTCCAAGGTCTTGGGCAGGGATTTGTTGAAATCTCTTGTGAGATATTTGGAGGTAATGCCGTTCATAAAACCGGCCACTCTCATTTTTTTTTCTTCTCCGACATACGTGAGACCTTCCTTCTTGTATCTTTCTATGAACTCTCGAAGGATTTCATCATCCATTTGTTTTATCTGAAAGATTACTGTAGCATCTTTAACGTATCGCCTCTGCTAGGAGAAATTGGCCAAGAACCCCTTGCTGAGGTCATCGAATCTTCGAACACTTCGAGCAGGTAAATCATTGAACCATATTTTGGTTGATCCGACAAGGGTTTGCATGAACATTAGACAACATTCAGCATTCGACCATTTCTCGATTCTAGCTGCACCAGTGAAGATCTGAAGATGGTCTTCAGGATCTTCAGTCCCATCATATGTCTTGATGTGGGACAGCATTTTAATCTTCGTCTGGAAATCATAATCGGCTATTTGCTGCGAGAAGCATGAGAGGTTACTCGGCTTGTAAGGCTTGGCCAAATCTTTTTCAACCCTTGCACCCATGTTGCTGTTGTTCCATTAAGTGGCCAGCACCTGATTAATAAAGTGCTGCCACGGGAAGCTGGCCATCATCTAGGGCATAAGGTTGAAGCGTTGTAGGCTTCCTGGTGCTACTGGGCAACTAACTCCCATAGGAGTGCTCATAATGGCACTTCGTTCCAAAGGGAGTACGGACAAAGCTTGTTCCCATGTAGTTGTTGTTGAGGGTGGAAGACTTGTCACGGGAGACTGTAGGAGCTGGTCAAGAGTCAGCTAGTGCACCAAAGGAGCACCGTTTGTAGCTGGTTGGGACGAAAGGAGAGGAAATGTTGTAGGATTTGACCTTGCGGACAGATACGGGTTAGGGTTTGGAAGAGGATTACTTGGACCAGTCTCATCCCTAGACGCAAAAGGTTGTGAGTTTGCAAAAGGAGGGATTGGGGGTCCAGGAGATAGTGTTGGCTCTGGCTCGTCATTGTCTAAACGAATCCTCACTCCCTGGTCTCTCCCCCTACTCACATATTGGTTGAGGAGAGACCTCAACTCAAGGAAATTGTTGGCGACCCCCTTAGGGGTAAGTTCAACATGTGATGGGTTACTAGAGACACCGACATTAGGGGAAGGGACCTCTGATCTGGATGGAGTTGGAGTGTTGAAAGTGAGAAACTCGGGAGTGCTCCCCGGTGTCGAGAAAGACGTTGGTATAGCCACATGAGCTTGGCTAGTGCTTGGGGTAGAGGTATTTGGAACCTTATTCACTTCTCCCGGAGATTCACTTTCCGACATGGTAGTTTCTAGAGAATGGAGCTACACTACTAGGTCTTTTGAAGAAAGTTAGTGGCGTGGCCCCACGGCGGGCGCTAACTTGTTGATGCAACAAATAATAGACCAAGGATGTAGCTGAGCAGGTTAGGCAAAAGGGTTGAAGGGTTCAACTTTGCCTAACGCAGGTCGTGCCCCCCCCCCCACGTTTGCAAGACGTGGAGAGAGGTTCACTAGTTTAATTTTGTTGTTTGCTCGGGATCCTCCACTGAAATATGTTCAGTCTAGGATGTGGGAGCAATAAGAATGTGTGTGTTGAATGTGATGGAGAGTGACTTGCATGGAACAAGTATTCAAGAACAATAATCAGAGATTCATTCACCTGGAATCAGAGAGGGCTAATCGAGAATGTTTTTCTCACTTAATGAAGTGTCACATTTATAGGGAAAGCCTTAGCTCAAAGAGGAAGCTGTTGACCAGTGAACATGCTTAGAGTGGGGGACTTCCCCTTTTTGGGGTGGAAGCCTTTGGACCTGCGGGTAAAAGACTGTGCTCTGTGCATCCGCCTTACTTTTGCGGCTGGGGAGGTTGGTGAAGCAATCAGAGATGTGACTACTTACTGTTTACGTGTTGCTTTATCTTGGCTCCCCGATTTTCAACCTTTAAACCTTTTAACCTTTTGAGCATTCATGTATTTAAGTCATTTTATTTGGTCTTGAGCTACCCCCGTCATCACATACATATATAAAATGTTCGAAATTCTTAAGGTGTTATAGAAGATGTGAAATGCAGTGTTATTTGGTTATAATAAAGATAAAAACATGGGGGATGTTATGTAAATACCAAATTAGATAACTTATATACTAGTGATCTAAGATGAGGCGGGACCATGGTGACATCTTGTAAGACTTGAATTGATATGCCCATTTTATGGGATAACAATGTGTATACGTATGATCCACAACAGTACACGATTTATATGTATATTTCTTTGCTTTCAAGTAATAATACGTAAGTTTGACACAACGATGCATGACAACAATATATTGATTAGTGAATCATCAATGTATTAATATTTATATGATTATAACTATTTTGATTATTATTTACAAATGAAAAGACAAAAAAAGATTATATCAATTACCAAATTGTAAAGACAAGTAATTGAAAGATCGATTCTCATATGTATCTGGAGGTTGCTGCTATTGTTATGGTAATTATTCTATTTCAAAATGCTATCATTAATTCTAACACCATCGAACATCATATCTTTATGGTCATATAGTGATGACATGGGTAGCTCAAGCTTAATAAACTAACTAAAATTCAATACAGCTTAAAGGGTTGAAAGCTAGAAGGGTTCAAAATTTACGAACTGTCGTGAACAGCGAAAAACACAAGACAGTGACCGGTCACATCACACTTTACGTGTGAACTCTCCCGCTCAGCCGCAAAAGGAACATGTGAGAGAATACATCCTATTACCCGCAAGTGCAAAGCTTTTAACCTACCAAAAAGGGCAAGCCCTCCACTGCAGTCATGGATCACTAGTCAAAGGTTTCTTCTTATAACTAGTCCTTCCTCTATAAATGACAATTCTTTGTCATTCAACTGGCCATTCCTAATCTCACTTCTCATCTCTAGGACTTGCTTTTTGCATGTTCTATTCTTCACTCACTTCAATACACTCTCATTAAACACAAGCATTCTGGGTTGAATATTCTTGAATCCATAATTAAAACAACCATAACAAAGTGATCCAACCCTACGTATTGCATACGTGGGGGGATCCCACGACCCGCGTTAGGCAAACCGAAACCCTTGAATCCTTTTGCTTAACCAGTCATGTCACTATTCTTGGTCTTGTATTTGTTGTAGCAACAAGTTGGTGCCCACCATGGGGCTACACCACCAGATTTATCCTAAAGACCAGTAGTGTAGCTCCAACTTCATCAAGTTAATCATGTCTGAAAGCGTGTCTCCTGGTGAGGTGAACCAACTACCTCGTACTTCAACACCTAATAACGGCCAAACATCACCAGCTACATCTACACCTTTTTCTACTCCGGGAGGCACTCCAATGGGGATCATGTTCCCGGGGTTCTCTTCCTTTCATACACCAACCCCTTCTTGTTCAGGGGTTGCTTCTTTTTAAATCGGTGCTACAAGTACACCGGAACGCGTAGACTTAACACCCGAGGGAGTGGTTAGAAACTTCTTGCAGTTGAGATCTCTTCTCAACCAACATGTAAGCTGAGAAAGAGAAAAAGGAGTAAGAATCAGGCTAGACTATGATGAGTCTGAACCTTTGTTGTCATCGGGACCACCCCTGCCTACTTTTAGTCGCTCACAACCGGCTACTTCCTGATTTGAAGCTGGTCCTAGTAACCTTCCACCTAACCCAAGCCTTTATGATATTGGGAGGCCAGATCCAATTGCTTTTCCCTTACTTACCTCCCAACCGATTACAATCGGAGCACCGATGGGGCATGAAACAACTCTAGACCAACTTTTGCAATCACCAGCTTCAAGCATTCCACCTCCCGTGTCCACGACATGGGAACAGGCCTTAGCCGTTCTCCCCATGGCTCGAAGTGCAGCCATGAGTGCTCTCATGAGAATGAACTACATGGCTACACTAGAAAGCCTTTAAGGATTCCACCTGATGCCGTAGATGATGGCTGCTCAAATGATGGCACACTTTCCTTGGCAACCATTCATCAACCAAGTGTTGACCACCCACCAAGGTACCGCAAATAGTAATCTGGCCACGAGAGTAGAGGAAGATCTCGCCAAACCTTACAAGCCCAGCAATTTGTCTTGTTTCTCCCAACAAATTGCTGATTATGATTTTCAAACCCGGATAAAAATGCCATCCCACATAAGAACCTATGATGGAACTGAGGATCCTGAAGACCACCTCCAAATTTTCACTGGGGCAACAAGAATTGAAAAATGGTCCAACGCTAAATATTGTCTCATGTTCATGCAAACCCTTGTAGGGTCTGCTAGGATATGGTTCAATGACCTTCCTGAACGAAGCATTCGAACCTTTGACTATCTCAGCAAAGGTTTTCTAGCCATCTTTTCACAACAACGGAGGTATGTCAAGGATGCCACATTAATCTTCAAGATAAAGCAACGAGATGATGAAAGTCTTAGAGATTTCATTGAAAGATACAAGAAGGAAGGGTTGACCTAAATAGGTGCTGATGAAAAAATGAGGGTTGCGGAGTTCATGAATGCCAACACTTCCAAGTACTTTACAAGGGACTTCAATAATTACCTACCTAAAACCCTTGAGGAAACTCTCGAAAGGGCTGAAGCTCACATTCGAGGGGAAGAAGCTGTTGACATCAAGGAGCAAAGGAAAAGAGCTCCTAGTTGGCGAAGCAATAGTGTTGGTGCAGTCATATGTCGTCTTCGTCTTATGTCGAGTCTTGGGTTCTTTGGAGGTCAGATTGGGTTAGAAATCAAGGAAAAACAAGCCTGGCCGTTTGAATCAAGCATGGCCGTTTGAAGAGGCTGACCGTTTGAAGCTGTCCGTTTGAAGAGGCTGACCGTTTGAAGGTTTGCTGACCGTTTGAGCATGTTCAAACGGTCAGGCTATCTAGTATATATAGGCTTCAAACGATTTTAGTTGTAACAGTTGTGATTTCCGACAGCGAAGCTCTGTCGAAGTGTCTCCGTGACTGTATATTCGTTATAATCAATACAGGAGACAATTAATAGTGAATACAAGCTAAACGAAGACCGAATCAATGAATTCCGCCTCTGATTCTGTCTAAGCGCTCTTCTGATCGACTCATTAGGACGTCACACGATCCTACAATTGGTATCAAAGCTCAGGAGGAAGAGTTCTTATCGATTAGCTCGTTTTTCACTCAAAATTCTGATTTCTACACCTTCTTTCATCAGATCAGAGAGTTTTACCGGACAAAATTGGACAAAAAGTTCAGAGACTGTGTGTTTTTGAACATAGACAAAGCCTTGAAAGTTTCAGATCAAAACTCGAAGTGATAATGGTGAAAATTGACTGAAAATAGGTGACCGTTTGAACGAACAGTGTCTGACCGTTTGAAATTGCAATCCCATCGTTTGAAAACTGACCTGTCCGTTTGAAAACTGACCTGTCCGTTTGAAAACTGACCTGTCCGTTTGAAAACTAACCTGTCCGTTTGAAAACTGACCTGTCCGTTTGAAAGGGTTCCGTTTGAAAGGGTTCCGTTTGAAAAGGGTTCCATTTGAAAAAGGGTTCCGTTTGAACTTGGTATTTTGTTTAAACAGATTGTGTTGGAAAAATGGCAATGAGGTTTGATGAGCAAGAAAACAATAATCTTGAAAGCTTGAATAATTGGTATATGAGAACTGTAGATACCAATTATAGAAATGTGAGTACGGACAATTGGGTTAAAAGTTTTGAGCACTTCATATGTCAAAAGGATGAGACGTTACGATTTAAAATTTTAACGGACAATTTGTGGAGAAAGGGTATTAGTATGACAAATGATGAACATATATCGAAATTGACAACTGCATTACCTGCTAAATGGGATGAGTTCATGGTTGAGCTAAAACAGAAAGATTTTTTTTCAGAGCTTTTTCCATATCAGTTTTTTAATGAGGTTACGGCAGAGTATCGTAAGGAAGAAAAGAAAAGGAGGGATTTTTTGTCCGAAATGGAAAGGAATTTAAATAAATTGGAGTTGGATATACTTATTGAAGTTGATAAAAGAATTTGTGGATTTCTTGCAACAAAGAGTACTCTGAAATATGATATCAAAAGGAAATGTTATATTGATTTTGTTACGATCTTTGGTGCAGGTACATATAAGATAGAGAAAGATCAAGTGCCAAAGGTTGAAGAATCTGTGAAGTATGAAACTTCAAATTCTGCTTCAGTTTGCTCAAAATGTGACAGCATCAAGACTGAGAATGACAAACTCTTGAAGGATGCGGAAAGTTTGACATCAGAAGTCAAGAAGTTGAAAGACGAGAAGCAAACTGATATTAAACAGATTCTTATGTTGCAGGAAAATTGTGAGAAATTGAAAGCTGAAAATGGCAAACTGTTGGATGGGTTGAACAGTTTGACATTTGAAAACAAAGGTTTGAAAGAAAATGTTAAGGTTTTGGAAACCAAACAGAAATCATCAGAAAATGACGATTTCTGGATAAAACTTGAGAACAAAAATCTGAAAGCTAATGAGACAAAATTTCAAGAACAGTTAAAAGCTTTGGAAAATGAAAAATCTGTTCTTGAAAACATGAAGATTGAGAATGAAAAAGCAATCAAGTCTCATATTGAACGAATTTCTCAGCTTGAAAAAGAAGTTGAGAATTCAAGAATCAAGATTGATGAACTTGAAAAGAAGTTGAAAGGTTTTGTGACTTCATCTGACGAGTTGAATTTTCCTTGTCCAAAACCAATCAATTCTGTTCCAATAAGTGACGATGTCACAAACTTTGACTATGTCAAAGTTGCACATTGCGATGATAAATCTGATGATGTAAATGAAAAATTAGAAAAACAAAAATTGTTTTTAAATTTGAAAGAAAAATTTCAGAAAACTGTTCTACAATCGACTGAAAAAGGTGAATGTTCTAAGCAAAAACCTTTGAAGAAGAAAGTGGAACAGAAAGAAAAAGATAATAAAAGTTCATCAGATCGATCATCCAATCAAAAGAAAAAATTACAAAAAGTAAAAAATGAAAATTCAAAAATTGTTGGTAATAAGTGGTGCAGGTCGGACCACAGTACTCAAAAGCCAAAATCAGCAAACTTGAGGAAAGAATATCACCAAGCCAGACAATGCTATGATCTGAGTGTTTGGTGTGAAGGTGGTATACGGTACGATAACAGAGTGTGTTACCGATGTGGTTATCAAGGACACATTGCTGTTAACTGCCGGAATTGGAGTTATGAGACCAGAAGGTGCTTTAATTACAACATCAAAGGTCACATTGCCAGAGAATACCCAAGGAAATCGAATGACAGATTGAGGGTTAATTCTGAAATTGGCAAAGATTCCAGTCAAAGTCAAGCCCCAGGAACAAAAGGTTCTAAAACCTAAAGTTCAAGAACAGAAAATTCAAGAAAAGAAAGTCAAGCTTTCACAGGGGCAGAAAGACAGACTGAGGAAGAAAAGAAAGAAAGCAAGAGAATATCTGGAGAAGATATTGTCCTCGGGTTCATCCGTTGGAAAGAATAAAAGTTCTGGTGAATCAACCCCATCAATTGCAAAGTCAAGCAATACAGATTCATCAGATACAAATCTGAGGATGAAAGAAGATAAGAAGAACAAAAAGGTCGGCGATGAATCTGACAGGTCAAAGTCAGACAAGCCACCTGCAGGCAATGATTCTGGTTCGTCGAAGCCAGAGGAGCCATTGGTTGAGGTAAAAAAGGAAAATTCAGATTTAACAATGGATGATGCAAATTTTCCATCATTGTTGAATAAGAATTCGAAATCACCCAAGGATCGTCCGGCTTGGGTGAATCTTTTCAAATAGAAAACCTGACTTGCCGGAGCTCCCAGGTTGGTAAGCGTGGAGCATGAATCGGCATCTTTCTTGAATTTATTCGGTAACGTCAATCATACAATTGGTAAAAGGTTTGTTTGTGTTTTACTTACGAGTGGTAAGAAAATTTGATTGTGCAAATGGTAAATCAAGGACATTAATTTGTACTTGTATTTTCCTACAATTGGTTGGAAAACAATGTGATGAAGTAACCCCGAATCTACATATGTGTGGTAAACAAACTTATTTTTCCGGAAAAACCATTTTGATTAAAACAAACTTAAGTGTTTTGAAATCATAATGAGAAAATAGTTTGTTGTGAGGGGGAGTTCTGATTGTTTATGCTAGGTAGATGGAGAATTGATGCGATTCTCATCAAGTTGTCAAGTTTGTACAGTTTGTTTTAAATTTTCCCAGAAAATCAAAATTGAAATATATTTTGATTTTAGGGGGAGAAAAATTTTAAAAAATTAGAAAATTTGAAAGTGTCAAAAACATTGAAAATTTTCAAAATGAGTTTTGCTGAAACAAGAGGAAATGATAGTAAATCAGTGGACTATCACAGCATGCTAAAGAAATGTAATGTCAAATGTGATAAATGGTCTCACTGATGATGTGATGATAGGTTTTCATACATTTAGTAGATTTATTCGGGATATAAACCTAAAATTTCAAACTTGTGAAATTCGTGGGGAACACTACTTGGATTTATAGGTAACCCCTGAAATCTCGTTTGAAAGATCTCGTATTCTGATATACTAGGTGTTTATACTCTATGATGTCTGGGGTATTATTCCGGGACTTCTGCTGAACGATAGTTCTGACCTAGTCCTTGGCTAATACTTTCCGCAAAATGCTTGAAACATAGCATAAAGCCCTCAGCTGATTAGACAATAAAATTGATAATCATCTGTTGTCGCTGAAAAGATCCTCTAAAGGGGACAAACTGCTAAGTCGAAACTGATATCTCTCTGCTGAACGGAAGTTCTGACCTGAGATCCCTCAGTTCTCGCATTTTTTTCCCTTAATTTATGTACAGATATCATTGTAGTATTCATAGCTGTAAGACTGAATATTGGGATTCTGGATACGGGAGTATATTCAAGAGGTGGGACACATGAATCGAACTAAGTTCATAAAACACTTAAATAGTATCCTGAATAGATTGAAAATTGTATGAAAATTTAAGAGGACAACTATATCGTCAATCTACATGAATCATTTAGAGCTTAAAATGATTAAAAGCTTAACGGTGCATGTGATGTGTCTAAAAACTGATATGATCCTCTTTCGCAAACTCACAAAAATATGTTTGTACATATTTCTTTTCTGCATTTAAGTTTTGCATTTATGTTTCATATTTTGAAAATCCAAAAAGATTTTTGACAACTGGTGATGAAGAGCTGATATTCAAAATTTCAAGTGCTGAACATGATTAACAGGTTTGGGAGTGTGAGTTTAACAGAAGAAATTTATTTTCAGAAAGAAAAGTTTGATTAGTTAATCAGGGTCATTAATTTGAACTTTGTGTAACTATTTCTAGTAAGTTTTACTTATTGATTTAAGTAAAAACTTATGTTTCGATGAGAAGTGTGCAGGAAATGAGCTTAGCAGAGATAAAGCTAGGATTTGATCTCCGGGTAATAGCAAATTCCAGATAGCGATCCCATCATGATGAAAGGGGGAGTCTGACGAAGCTAGAGCCAAAGAGAAGAAGATCCTGGATAAAATGAAAAGACAGACAACGATCCTAAAGTTGATGATGCTGATGATCTGAAGAAATACCAGCATATCGCAAGGGGGAGTCTGAAGTTTCGAAAGAAAAGACAGATAGTGAAGCCTAGAGACTAATAAAGACTGAAGTTTATGAAGACTCGACACTTAAGACTCGTCAACATCTGAGGGGGAGTCTGTTGGTGCAGTCATCTGTCGTCTTCGTCTTATGTCGAGTCTTGGGTTCTTTGGAGGTCAGATTGGGTTAGAAATCAAGGAAAAACAAGCCTGGCCGTTTGAATCAAGCCTGGCCGTTTGAAGAGGCTGACCGTTTGAAGCTGTCCGTTTGAAGAGGCTGACCGTTTGAAGGTTTGCTGGCCGTTTGAGCATGTTCAAACGGTCAGGCTATCTAGTATATATAGGTTTCAAACGATTTTAGTTGTAACAGTTGTGATTTCCGACAGCGAAGCTCTGTCGAAGTGTCTCTGTGACTGTATATTCGTTATAATCAATACAAGAGACAATTAATAGTGAATACAAGCTAAACGAAGACCGAATCAATGAATTCCGCCTCTGATTCTGTCTAAGCGCTCTTCTGATCGACTCATCAGGACGTCACACGATCCTACAAATAGTCCCAACAGGAAGAGAGGAAACTTTGGTTCCTATGATAAACACTCTAGAAGTTCGGATTCAAGGAGACGTGAAGGTAGGAACCCTCCAAGCCGAGAAAAGACTATAGGCTTCATAGCCTTAAACAAGACCCCACAAGAAATGTTGGCCACCAAAGAAGTGAAACATAGCTTCCGACCTCCTCGAGCCTTACCAAAAAGCAAGAGAAATGAAAACTCAACCCAATATTGTGAGTTGCACGAAGAGAAAGGCCACCATACCAACGGTTGCTTCCAACTCAAGAAGAGAATCGAAGAAGCCGTCATGTCTGGAGAATTAGCCCACTTGGTTAAGGGGGTAAGGGACAAGATGGCTGAAGGAAAGAGCAAGAAGTAAACATGGTAGACTTTTGACGTGCGTGCGGGTGTATATATTTTTTAGTTATATTTTTAGCCCTTTTTACTCGCCGATTTCAAGTTTTAAATTTATAAAACACGATATTCTATTATCACTCTACACACACGCTAGGGCAAGTGTGTCGCGGCCCCCGACCCCTACCCGGGAACGGGCGCCGCGAGGGACAGTATCAGTGGTATCAGTGTTTATTAATTTGGCAGCGGAATACATCAGGACCATAGTTAGGAAATATTTTTATCAGAGTAAAACACTAAATTTTCATAACAAATATTTGGGATGAAACCCAAGTTCATTTGACAGTACAATTGTAGGGGTAAACCCTAATTATTGAAAACAAAAAGTCCTTTTTATTTAGGTAACTTTTATAGCCACTTTTCCAAGCCTTTAGTGCTCTCCAGCTGGCTTCTACTTGGCTTTCACATTGTGTTACCTGAAACGCGTTTTAAAAACATTTTATCACAAGAAAAACTGGGGAGTGCATCCCAGTTTATCAAAACAATTTTGTTTACTTTACATTTGTCTATATCTATCCATTACTCAATCAGTACTGTCAACACCTGACTTGTGGCTCATATTACCCATTGGCTAGCTCTTTGTCCAACGGTAACGTTTTCCACATTTTGTATACAAAACCCCAACATACCGGCAGTAATTGTAGAATAAAAAATACTCAATTACTGTTAAGTGTAATTTAAAATAATTGAGGTTTTGGTAAAACATTTTGACTCACAAAAGGATTTATAAAAAGGTGGCAAAAAGCAGATGTACTCACATTTTTTACTTAGCTAATACTAAAGCTTCCTGTTGTATCTTCTGGTTATTATCTATTAAAATTAAATAATGCACACGTGTTAGTAAAATAACCCAAATCACATTAACCGTACAACTCGAGACAGAATTCCAATGAATGAGTCGGCAGAGCCGACATGCATTACGGAATCCTAAATCAATCAGGTGTACACACGAGACCAAACTCCAACGACTGAGTCGGGAAGAGCCCTGACATGCGTTACAGAGCCCTAAATCGATCATGCAGGATAACAGCAGGGTTATAATACTTACAACGAGGCAGAGCTTCGCTTTATAGTGGGTATTATGCTCGAGTAGAATTTCTACTATATAGATATTGAGAGAGAAATCGAGAAATGAACAGTTGACAAATGAGCTCGAGCCCCCCTTTTATAGGCTGTTTAGCCACTCCGTCGCGCCCCGCGACCCAGTAGGCCTCGGTCGTCGCGGGCCGCCAGAGCCCACATGTCGCATATAGGCTTGCCGAGTCAGGGGGTAGCCACGCCGTGTCATAGGACACGTGGGAACATTGTGTGCCGGCCAAGCAAGGGCCGTCGCGCCCTGCGACAGACTAAGGGTGTCTCCGTCGCGGCCCGCGAGCGACACCTGAACTTTGTTTTTCTGGTTTTTCACAAGTACAAAGGTATTTCGGGTCCGTTTTTCACGTACGGGGTACGTAAGGAACATTTTAGGGTCAAGTTAAGGGTTCTAGGAGGGTCGTTATATCCTCCCCACCTTGTTTTAGATCTTGTCCTCGAGGTCTATTGGAACAGGTGTGGGTAATTTCTCTTCATCTCTGACTCGAGTTCCCCAAGTGTATTCTGGTCCTCTTTTGGAATCCCATTTCACTTTGACCAGAACTAGTCTCTTGTGTTTGAGGTTGTTGATCTTTCTATCTTCAACCTGAACGGGTTTCTCGATAAACTTAAGTTTCTCATTTACCTCTATATCCTTAAAAGGTATTACTAATGATTCGTCTGCTAAGCATTTTTTGAGATTACATACATGAAACACATCATGTATTCCTGCCATTTCCTCTGGCAGTTGTAGCTGATAGGCTACAGGTCCTATTCTTCTAATAATCTCAAAAGGTCCAACATACCTGGGGCTTAGCTTTCCCCTTTTAACAAATCTGACTACTCCTTTCCATGGAGAAGCTCCTAATAATACTTTATCTCCTACTTGAAATTCTAAAGGTTTTTGTCTGTTATCTGCATAGCTCTTTTGACGATCTCGTGCTGCTTTTAGTCTTTCCTTAACTTGAATTATCTTATTTGTCATTTCTTGTACTATCTCAGGTCCAGATAGTTGCTTTTCTCCAATTTCTGCCCAACAGACTGGAGTTCTGCACTTTTGTCCATAAAGTGCATCAAATGGTGCAGCATTAATGCTAGTATGATAGCTGTTATTATAGGAAAATTCTATTAACGGTAGACGGTCGTCCCAATTTCCTCCGAAATCAATTACACAAGCTCTAAGCATATCTTCCATCGTCTGAATTGTCCTTTCGCTTTATCCGGCCGTTTGTGGATGATAAGTTGTGCTTAGATTTAACATGGTTCCCATTGCTTTTTGGAAACTTGTCCAAAAATGAGAAGTAAAACGGCTATCTCTATCGGATATGATAGATAAAGGAATTCCATGTAATGAAACTATTTCATTTACATAACGCTTGGCTAACTGTTCCATACTGAAGGTTTCCTTCATTGGTAAGAAATGAGCAGATTGGTCAATCTGTCTACAATCACCCAGATTGTATCATTTCGTTTTCTTATCTTGGGTAATTTGGTAACAAAGTCCATTGTTATCAATTTCCATTTCCATATTGGTATTTCTAACTATTGCAATAGTCCTGAGGGTTTCTGATGTTCAGCTTTAACTTGTGAACAAGTTAAACATCTAGCAACATAGTTAGCTATATCCTTTTTCATTCCTATCCACCAGAAATTCTTTCTTAGATCTTGATACATCTTATCACTTCCGAGATGTATCGTATACTTAGACTTATGAGCTTCTTCTAGAATTCTGTGGCGTAGGTTTTCTTGTTTAGGTATCCACATCCTTTTCTTATGGAACTTCCAAATTCCATCTGTTCCTTGTTCTAATTCTTTAATCATTCCCTTTAATTTTTCAGCATCATCCTTGATTGTTGTTTCTTGTACTTCTCTAATTTTCTCATTTAAATCTACTTGTAGATTTAATCTGACTGAACATACTTGGTTTGGCTTTTCATGATAGTTTCGACTTAAAGCATCAGCTGCTACATTAGCTTTTCCAGCATGATACTGGATATCACAATCATAATCGCTAAGAATTTCGATCCAGCGTCTCTGTCTCATATTTAATTCTTTTTGCCCAAAAATATAACTTAAACTCTTCTGATCTGTGAAGACAACAAATTTATTTCCACATAAATAGTGTCTCCAAATCTTAAGGGCAAAAATTATGGCTCCTAGTTCTAGATCATGGGTTATGTTGTTCTCTTCATGTTTCATAAGTTGTCTAGAGGCATAAGCTATAACCTTTTGACATTGCATCAACACACATCCATATCCTAACTTAGACGCATCACAATAGACTACAAAGTCTTCAGTTCCTTCTGGTAATGCGAGTATGGGTGTGTTGGTTAATCTTTGCTTAAGAATCCTAAAAGCTTCTTCCTGTTTTGGTCCCTATTCAAACTTCACTAATTTGCAGGTTAGTTTAGTTAATGGAATGGCTATTCTAGAGAAATCTCAGATAAACCGTCTATAATATCCTGCCAGTCCAAGAAAACTGCGTACTTCTGTTGGTGATTCAGGGACTTTCCACTTAGTAATTGCCTCGATTTTTGTGGGATCCACATGAATTCCTTCATGATTAACCAGATGTCCAAGGAATTGCACTTCTTGTAATCAAAATTCACATTTTGAGAATTTAGCATAAAGCTTCTCTTTTCTCAATAATGTAAGAAGTGTATGCAGATGCGCTACATGTTCCTCTTTACTCTTAGAGTAAATTAGAATATCATCTATAAAGACGATTATGAATTTATCCAGGTATGGTTTACATATCATGTTCATCATGTCCATAAATGCGGCTGGGACATTGGTTAAACCAAATGGCATAACAGTAAATTCATAATGACCGTATCTCGTTCTGAAAGCAGTTTTAGGAATATCCTCTTCTTGTGCTTTAAGTCGATGATATCCGGAGCGTAGGTCGATCTTAGAAAAGAATTGAGCTCCTTGAAGTTGATCGACCTATCATCGATTCTCGGTAGTGGGTACCGATTCTTAATCGTGACTTTGTTCAAATCTCGGAAATCAATGCACATACGCATCGATCCGTCCTTCTTCTTAACAAACAACACCGGTGCTCCCCACGGTGATGAACTTGGTTGTATAAAACCTTTGTCAAGAAGTTCGTCCAATTGTTTCTTCAGGTCCTGCATCTCTGTTGGTGCTAATCGGTATGGCACTTTTGGCAATCGGTGCCATCCCTGGTATTAGGTGAATTCTAAATTCAACCTCTCTATCAGGCGGTAATCCAGGTAACTTTTCTGGAAAAACGTCTGAGAATTTAGATATTACAAGAATATCTTTTAATTCTTTTCCTTTATTATTAATGATTACAGAAATCATATATACTATTCCTCCTTTCCTTTCATAACTTGCAATTTTCATCACAGAGATGAACTTTGTCGACCTGGTTGGCTTATCTCCTTTAATTGTGATCTTTTCACCACTTGGTGTACTTATTTGCACTACCTTTTGATCACATAATATATTAGCACGATTGGCTACCAACCAATCCATTCCTGATATGACATCAAAACCGGTCAGATTCAATGGGTAAAGGTTAGCAAAGAATTGATGGCTCAGGATTTCTGTTCTTTCTCCCTGCAAGATTCCACTTATCTTAATGGATTCTCCGTTGGCTGTCTCTACCAGACAATCTTGTTGAAGTTTGGCTAAGGGTTGGTCAAGAAGTTCGTAAAAAGAAGTATTGATAAAACTTTGGTTTGCACCAGAGTCAAACAATACTTTGGCGAATATGTTATTAACTAAGAACGTACCGACAATCACATCCGGAATCATCTTGGCTTCCTCAGCTGTCAGAACAAACGCTCTAGCATTCTTCTTAGGCGCTTCAGTTGTCTTAGTCTTATTGGTTGTGGCTAGAGCTAGTTTTGAACAGTTCGGTTTAATATGCCCCTTCTCTCCACAATTGAAGCATATCCCATTACTGGGTTTCTTCCTACAGTCTTCTTCGTTGTGTCCAGATATTTTGCAAAAGTTGCAATATATAGAGCATCTTCCAGTATGCTTTCTTTTGCAATACCTACAGTAGGGTGCAGAAGAACCTGTTCCTTTTCCTTGGTAGGAATTACTAGAACGAAATTCCTGTATAGGATTTGAGCTAGGTTCTTTCTCTAGTTTTCCTCGGAAGTACGTACCAGTTCATCAATCAAGGTATTGGCTAGTTCTACTGCTTCTTCTATAGTTTGTGGTCTAGTTGCCTTGACTACGTGTCTAATCTCACTAATTAATCCCCAAATATAACGGGAGATTAATACTTGTTCAGGTGAGGCTAAGGTTGGCACTATCCTAGCATATTCGAAGAATATGGTAGTTTAACCTTTGCAGTCTATTCCAGTCATTTTGAGATTTAGGAACTTATTGGCGATTTGTTCCTTCTCATTAGGAGGACAAAATTTTCTTTCAACTATTTCCTTCAAGTTGATCCATTCCATTTTATAAACTGTAACACCTCGAAAAATTTCGTCCAATGATGTCTTGACACGTGTCATAAGGTTCCGGTATGTGAAAACATACTTTAGAGGGACTAAAAGTGACAAACAGTGAAAACTATGGAACGTAAGGGTCCAAAGTGTCAACAATGGATAAATAGACTCTATGATAACCCTACATAATGTTCATAACCTTAAACGGATGGTTCATGGATCATACGAAGCGGAAATTGCACAAAAGTGAGGAATTACAAACTACAGGGGCTAAAAGTGTCAACATGTTTAATTTATACCTCTGATTGAACTTTTGGCAGACCAGAAGCATTGTAATGCTAAAATATACTCACTAGAATATGTAGTAAAAATTTCGTGAAGTTTCGTTAACGTATGAGAAAGTTATGGCCAAAACCGTACTTGAGGGACTAAAAGCGTCAACGTCGAATTTCATGGCTTTTCGGTTGAGCGCAAAGTTACCCGAGGACATTACCATGTTGGTAAATGCCCTAAGGTTCTTAAAACCAAGGTTGGGGGTTTACGGGTCAAGATAAGCATCAAAAACATCGCGCGTGAAGGTCAGGGGCCAATTCTGCCAACTTTGGAAAGTTGCTGGCCTGACCAGGTCCTTACGGACCGTATGGGGAGGACCTTGCGGTCCGTATGACTTGCCCAGATGTGCAGTTTCGCGAATTTTGCATTTTGGTCCGAATTTTGAAGTGGGGAACAGCTGCTATCACCTCCTTTTGCACCAATAAACTTCCTTGCATGCCTAGGACAACAGTAACCTCCCTTCAACCTCTGAATTTCCTCCATAAATCAGATTATTTCATTCATTTATTGAGCACTTGTTGCAACAAAGAACTCTCACAACTTGCAAAAGCTCTCAAGGCCTTCTGGAGCAATTCTGAACGACAAGGCTGACTCTAAGTGTTAACTAAGCTTCAATAGGGCCTTTGTAAGCTTCTATATCAGTCTCTAATTCGTTCTTGTTTTGATTATTAGTAAAAGTCAAAACCGTTGTTCTTGTAGTTTGACTTTTCGATTAAACGAGTTTTACTCTGTCATTTCTCAAATTGAAACCACTGATATGTTGGTATTTATGTGGGAAACAAACCCTCAAAAGGGTATTCTCTGATTCCCACTTTATGCATGCTAATTTTCGAGTCAAAGTTATTTCTAAAAAGTCAACAGAAGTTGTTTTTGCAAAAATAAGCTTAAATGGTAATGTAGATGACATGCAATCCGTTTGATCATCAAAAATAACTTGTAATGGATATAAGAATGTGTTTTATCATAATCAACTCGACAATCTTTAGTATAAACCCGGATTGGAACCGAAAGTCTTATAAAACGACTTTTTCGTTGACTCTCGATTCGGATCCGTGCATGCATGTTTGAGATCTGTATTGGAGTGTATTTTAGACCACTTTTAATTTGGTTAAACTTTCTGGAATTTTTGATACTTGAGTCTATACTTAGCCGATTCATTTGCATGTTTCCGATTTATGCTTAAAGTTGACTATTTTGCCCTTTTTGATATAAAACGTGATTTTTGGAAAAGTGAAAGAGTAGAAATCTGTATTTCTAATATATAAACTTGCACCGAAAATTTGAGATCAGTTAGTGGTCCAGATTTTGAGTTATGGCCGATATCGTAAAACTATATCTTAAAGTTACATAAACGGCGCATTTCGCGTATAACCCATTTCAGGCCACGTTTTGATACAAAACTTTTTACCCACTGATGTTATATATTATTTTGGGAATTTTGATGATTTTTATTTAATTTTTGGCTGATCGGATCATAGATCGCTAAGTCGATTCGGTTAATGCCGGTTTTGACCGTTTAAGCCATAAAATGAGTTTTATACATTCTTTTGACCCGAAACCTTTTTCTACTGATTTTATATGTTAAATAAATTATTTTGAGCCTTCTGGAAATGTAAAAATCTCAGCTTTCTTATTAAAACCCGGAAACGGCTCTAAATCGCATCTTTAGCATTTTTAACGCATAGCAAGCGTTATACTCATTTTAAACATATAAGATTCATACCTACTGATGTATTTAGTATATTTTCATATAATAACAGTAACTATAAGTATATGAACCCAGATTTCCAGTTTTGGCATTTTTAGCCCTTGTGAAATTACTAAAATACCCCTACGGTGCATAGTTTGATTTCAAATGATAAGTTTGGTATATGGGTCATACCCTACTGTTATAATATGTTAAATGAAGTATATTTACTGTATAATTCAGACCCGTAACCCAGATTTCCAAATTGACTCTTTTATAATCTTTTAAATGACCAAAATGCCCTTCTAAGGCATAAATTGAGTTTAAAATTATTCGGGGCATAATAGAACATAACTTACTGATATTATATCATATTTAAAGCATATTATCTCAGGGAACTTGCATTTGACTCTTTTGGCTACCCGTAACGCCCTTTTTGCGTTCAGTTCGGTTTAAGTAACTAGTTTGCGTAAATTAACCAAAACGGGTCAAACGTTATCATTTTTATCTCAAAATCCTGAATGTATTTAGTATAACCATATTATACAAGTATTCAAACTTGTCGGGTCTAAATCACATTCTATCCGGTCTTTCGCTTAATCATGCGCTTGTACCGTATCGTCCTTAAAACTAACCGGTCAAAGCTTAGGCTTAAATAAAAGACCCGTTAGGAATCTAATAGGTTATTATAAACCTTTGTTCCAGATTAGGAGGCCCAGTAAAAGCTACCTACACTTACCATTTGTGGCTCATACTTGCTCAGGTAAATACATTTTGACTTATTTTCCCTATACGGGCTTGGGGTACGGTATTTAAAATACCGCTTGATCGAGCGCACAAATCCTGCACCCTATGGGTGTACAGTCTTGAATAGTTTGTGCGACTCGTTTAAACAGTCTTGTTCTTACTTTAGGCTTTGGGGGGTTATTGACCGTGTCCCGGATATCCTTGGCATTATCTTACGAGATGGCCACGACCAGAGCACGGGGTGAAGGCGTACACCCGGCGTGTATAACTCTTTAATGTGGTGTGTCATTTAATCTTTAGCCCGGACAGCAGATCCCGGGCCACCAAATGTACGAGTAACATGTAATTCGTTCACAAGTTTATATTGCATAATTATCCCAAGTTAATAAAAATATTTATGCCTTGTGCATTTAAATCAATTTTCAATCATTTTCAAAATGAGTCAGTTGATTTGTATTTACCAGTGTAAACTGACGTATTTTTCCCAAAAGGTTAAGTGCAGGTACTATATGAACTAGGCTGGCTGTTTCCTAAGAGCGTCCACTATAGTCTCGCAAGCTCGGACGACAAAATAAACTGTTGAACAATTTTATCTTATTTTTATTTGATCCGCCTGTGGATCCGTTTCAACTACTTACGATGTTATTATTACATTTAATTAAAGTTGAAATGTATCTATTCTGCTTCCGCTGTGCATTATTATATTGTGTTGTTTGTCTATGACGATGCCAACCACGTCACTGTACCCCACACCGGGCCCACCGGTGACACGTGGAGATCGGGGTGTGACAGGTTGGTATCAGAGCCAACGCTGAGTGAATGAAACACTAGTCCTTTGTGTTTAATCTCAGTTACACAATTGCACAATCCTCGATTTTCGAGTCTAGACAAAGAACTTAGGAAATGTTCGACATTTCGTTTATTTTATCTTTATTTTTATTATTAACTTTGCCTTATATATTTTGTTGTGCAACTTGTTTAATTTTTGACAGGTTCATCATGCCGCCACGTATGCGAGGACGAGGAGGATTCGCCACATCACATGACCACGAGGCAGGACCCTCACACAGGCGAGCCCCATCAGCTTCGCACAACACTGCAGCCCATGATCTTTGGAGATCATTCGCCGAGCCAGCCAGGCACTCGGTATCTTTGAGCACCTCGCCATCCCTACCCACTCATTTGGGCCCCACTCTGAAAATGGGCCCCATGACTCCCATTGATCTTTCATACCCTTGCACCAGTCACCTCACCACTACCCAGCCCCAGTTTATCAGGGCCTGTATAACCCTGATGCCTATTTGGATGAACCAGTGGGTCATAACCCACTAGGACCTGAAGACCACTTCTCTGGTGGTAACGAGATGGAGGTCGACGAGGACACTGACCCTTCCCTGCCACCGTCCGGCACGCCTAACCATCCCATTGAGATATCGGATGGGTCACCATACAGGGGATCACCATTCAATGGTGTTGACAGCTACGAGGAGAGGTTTAAGCAGCACGAGTGGTTTTATACCCCCAGCCACCACAACTCTCCCATGCACCAGTCTTACCACGGTTCTCCCGTGCATTCGCAGCACCACTCTCAGCAGTAGCAGCTTCAGCAGCCGCCTATGCAGCAGGACCCATCTGAGGCCTTTTGGCGCGACGTGATTACTCCGTCGCCACCACCACCACCGGTTTTGCCTCCTCCGCCTCAGAGGCCAAGGAGGAACGCGCGTATGTCTACGCGAGGAGGGATTCGCATTGCCACCCCTCGACATTCAGGTAGCGGCCGCTACTCGCCGCTCCACGAGGAGTCAGAGATGGGAGAGTCTCAGCATCCCGTCTCGGAGGTTACTTCTGCGACTATTGCGCCACTACCGCCGCAGAACTTTGGAGAGCCCATCCCTGCGTATGCTAGCGCAGCACAGTTCAACCCTTTCGAGCCGACCTTTCCTCCCGGTTATGATTATACGGGAGATCCCTACTGGTTAGCTTCAGGCTACAACCCTCTCAACCAGGAGAGTGCTTTTGGAGGTCCCTGGGCTACGGGACAATCAGCTTTTGGATTCCCACCGCAGGGATACCAGCAGCCGCAGCCTCCGCAGCCACCGCAGTATCAGCCACCGCCGCCGGCGCCGATGATGTCGCCACCGCAAGTCCAAGAAATCCTGCAAGGGATACACGACGTGCGACGGGAATTGCAAAATGATCGCCGACACAACCGCGGTATGTTCAAGAAGATGGTTGACTTGATTAAGGGTAAGAGTAAGAAGGATTATTAAATCATGTGTTGTTAGCTCTTTTACTCATGTCCCTGCGTGGACATTTATTCCTGTATTCTACCCCTGCGTGGGTATATTTCTCCTATTCTACCCCTGCGTGGGTATGTTATTTATGTTTAACCCCTGCGTGGGTTTGTTTTGTTTGTTTTGTCTGTTATTTAGTTTAGCCCCTGCGTGGACATGTCATTTGAGTAAAAGTCCCGTTTAGGGCAAAAGTTGTACTAGTTTACTTTAATTAAAATGGTTAATTTAAATTTTTCATTTTATCTATGTGCATGAATTTAATATTCAAATAAATGGAAAATATCAATTTTTATTTGATTTGCCATTTTAATAAGAATCTTAGTAAGGTAGAACCTAGCTTGAATGTCTTATTAACAGACCTGGCCAATATGGTAAAACCTGGTTGAAAAGATTCAAATCCCTGTTAACATCTGTAAACATGTTAACATTCTTGGCCAAGCGTGATCTGTAAAATCACACGAGCCACCCTTTCTTTTTAATAAATTATCTACAGATTATATCTGTATACAAGTCTGATTATGACTTGATACCTACGGGTTATGACTATGTCATATAAAGCAAAAAGGCAGTTGTGGTTTATGACTCCCTGACAAGTAAAGGATTATTTGTTTAATTATACAATGCTAATCCTATAAAAATCTAAATTTATAATTTAGAAGTTGTCCGAAGTGACTAGGCCTATTGTGCCAATATATATATTTCATTCCATAATATAGTTGCTAATAAAAGCCCTGAATGAAATTAAATAAATTAACTATTATGATTCTTAATATCATGGTTAATAAATCGTCTAGAACGATAATACTGTTAGGTTTCTAAATAAGACCTTGTCCTTTTATGTAGCTTAAAGCTACATGGCCAAATCGGAGGAGACCAACAGTCATTCTGGAGAACACCCAGATGATACAAAGATTCACGTCACTGGTGCGGAACTGCAAGCACTGGTCGAAAACGCAGTTGCCAAAGCTATGGATAGGCAATTCAGGGAATCTAGCGGGACTCGGAGTAGGACCCGAACTGTAACGCACGTCAAACCCAAGACTCATTCAGAGGCTCATAGTAAGCCACCTTCTAAGAAGAATGAGCCGAAGAAGGATGAGGGGGATAATCACTCCTCCAACCACAGCAGTATTCCTAAGCAAGAAATCAAGCTGAAGCATGATACGCACAGCAAGTCCTGTACGTACAAGTATTTCGTTTCATGCAAACCCAGGGATTTTACTGGGGAAAAAGGGGCGGTTGACTGCATGACATGGATTGATGAGATGGACACTGTGGTTGATATCAGCGGGTGTGCTGATAGGGACGTCGTGAAGTACGTGTCCCAGTCGTTCAAAGGAGATGCGTTAGCATGGTGGAAGTCACTCCTACAAGCTGCCGGTAAAGCCACACTGTACAGCTTGACATGGGATCAGTTTGTGGCCCTGATCAAAGAGAATTTCTGCCCGCAGCATGAGGTCGAAAGGATTGAGTCGGATTTCGTATCCCTGGTAATGAAGAACCTCGATTGTCAGGCATATCTCACCACGTTCAACACCTTATCTCGATTAGTGCCATATTTGGTGACCCCGGAGCCGCGAAGGATCGCCCGTTTCATTGGGGGTCTGGCACCAGAGATCAAAGCGAGCGTTAAGGCATCAAGGCCTACGACATTCAGATCCGTAGCTGATCTATCCCTCTCCCTCACTCAAGATGTAGTCAGATTGAGAGCTATGAAGAGCTCAGAGGAAAACAAGGATGACACCTCACGAAGATCGGAGAAACGACACAGAGGGAACAACGACCATAGGAAAGGGTCGGGATTTAAGAAGGGAGATCATCAATCGGGTGAGAAACCCAGATGCAAGACCTGCAAGAGACACCATTTCGGGAAATGTCGTTTGGAAGCGAAATCCCAGTCTCACGAGAAACGATGTGGAATCTGCAAGTCCACAGACCATAAAGCCTTGGATTGCAAGAAGATTAAGGACGCAATTTGTTTTGGTTGCAATGAGAAAGGGCACATCCGGCCAAATTGCCCAAAGAATGCAAAGAAAGCTGATGAGGGAAAGAAGACTAATGCGAGAGTCTTCAGAATGGACGCCAAGGAAGCAGTTCTAGACGACAACGTCATTACAGGTACTTTTCTTGTAAATGATGTTTTTGCTAGAGTCCTATTTGATTCAGGAGTTGATAAGTCATTTGTAGATGATAAGTTTTGTAAATTGTTAAACCTTCCTGTTAAAACCTTAAGTGTGAAATATGAGGTGGAATTAGCCGATGGAACCATAGAAACCGCCTCGACTGTTCTAGATGGATGTGTTATATCCGTTAGGAATCATTCTTTCCCGTTATCCTTGCTTCCCTTTAAGCTAGCTGGATTCGACATAGTGATAGGCATGGATTGGTTATCGCATAACCAAGCCCAGATTCTGTGCAATAGAAAGCAAGTGATAGTGAAGACTCCGTCTGGTGAGTCACTCACTATTCAAGGAGATACCCAGCATGGATTGCCTGAGCAAGTGTCCATGCTCAAGGCATCCAGATGCATGCAGAAGGGATGTGTCATTTATATGGCACAACTTACCATTGATGAGCCGAAGCCGAAGATTGAAGATAACCCTGTTATCTCAGAATACCCTGAAGTATTCCCTGAAGAACTACCCGGTTTGCCACCGGATAGGCAAGTGGAGTTTCGAATAGGCATCATCCCAGGTGCTGCGCCTGTAGCAAGAGCACCATACAGATTGGCACCAACAGAGATGAAGGAGTTGAGGACGCAGTTGGATGATTTGTTAGCTAAAGGTTTTATTAGACCTAGCTCATCTCCTTGGGGAGCGCCAATCTTGTTCGTTAAAAAGAAGGATGGATCGATGCGTCTGTGCATCGATTACCGTGAGCTTAACAAGGTCACTATCAAGAATAGATACCCGTTACCCAGGATCGACGATCTGTTCGATCAGTTGCAAGGAGCAAGCTATTTCTCCAAGATCGACCTGAGGTCCGGTTATCATCAGTTGAAGGTCAAAGACGAAGATGTGCACAAGACAGCGTTTAGGACTCGTTATGGACATTACGAGTTCCTAGTGATGCCGTTTGGGCTCACTAACGCACCAGCCGCATTCATGGATCTCATGAATCGTGTCTGCAAGCCCTATCTAGATAAATTCGTTATCGTCTTTATTGACGATATCCTTATCTACTCGAAGAGCCAAGCTGACCATGAGAAACACCTTCGTTGTATTCTCAAACTTCTGCATCAAGAGAAGCTTTATGCCAAATTTTCGAAGTGTGAATTTTGGCTTCGAGAAGTCCAATTCCTTGGACATGTAGTAAGCGAGCGTGGTATCCAAGTAGATCCCGCTAAAGTAGAAGCAGTCATGAACTGGCAGGAGCCGAAGACTCCTACCGAGATTCGCAGTTTCCTCGGATTGGCAGGATATTATAGGCGATTTATCGAGAACTTTTCAAGAATTGCTGCGCCCCTAACTTCGTTGACTCGTAAGAAGATTAAGTTCGATTGGGGCCCTAAGCAGCAGGAATCCTTCAATATTTTGAAGAAGAAGTTGAGCAACGCGCCAGTGTTGACACTGCCCGATGGCATAGAAGATTTCATAGTGTATTGCGATGCATCGCACGCTGGCATGGGCTGTGTACTCATGCAGAGAGGCAAAGTCATTGCCTACGCTTCTCGCCAGCTCAAGGTGCATGAGAAGAACTACACCACCCACGACTTGGAATTGGGTGCAGTAGTATTTGCTTTGAAACTATGGAGACATTACTTGTATGGAACCAAGTGTATAATATATTCAGATCACAAGAGTCTTCAGCATCTGTTCAATCAGAAGGAATTGAACATGCGTCAAAGGCAATGGATGGAAACTTTAAATGATTATGACTGCGAGATAAGATACCATCTAGGCAAGGCAAATGTGGTTGCCGACGCCTTAAGCAGGAAAGAAAGAGTGAAACCGATCAGAATCAATGCCAAGTGCATTGAAATAAGAAATAATTTGAATGAAAGGGTGTTAGCTGCACAGAAGGAAGCTGTGTTGGAAGCTAACTATCCTGCAGAGAAGTTAGGAGTAACTGAGGAGCAGTTATCCTACGACAAAGATGGAATGCTACGACTAAACGGACGAATATGGGTTCCAGTTTATGGAGGACTTCGGGATGTTATCCTCCAGGAAGCCCACAGCTCTAAATATTCCGTTCATCCTGGAGCTGATAAGATGTACCAGGATTTGAAAGCAAACTACTAGTGGATTGGTTTGAAAAAGTTAGTAGCTGAGCATGTAGCTAAATGTTTGACTTGTGCGCAAGTCAAGGCTGAGCATCAGAAGCCGTCAGGTTTGCTTCAACAACCTGAAATTCCCAAGTGGAAATGGGAAATGGTGACAATGGATTTCATCACCAAGTTGCCGAAGACGAAAAAGGGAAATGATACCATATGGGTCATAGTAGATAGACTGACTAAGTCTGCTCATTTTCTACCCATCAAGGAGACGTATAGCTCCGATATGTTAGCTCAATTATACGTCGATAAGATTGTAGCGCTACATGGTATACCTATATCTATTATCTCCGATAGAGATACTAGATATACGTCGCATTTTTGGAAGAGTTTCCAGCAATCGTTGGGCACTCGTTTGAATTTTAGTATGGCTTATCATCCTCAGACTGATGGTCAGAGCAAGCGTACTATTCAAACTTTGGAAGACATGCTTCGTGCATGTGCGATCGATTTGGGTGGTAGTTGGGATAAGAACCTACCACTGATTGAATTCTCCTACAACAATAGCTACCATTCCAGCATAAAAGTTGCGCCTTTTGAGGCCCTATACGGTAGAAAGTGTAGATCGCCCATTTGTTGGGCAGAAGTCGGAGATGTCCAGTTGTCAGGACCAGATATCGTTTTTGAGACGACGGACAAGATCGTGCAGATACGCGATCGTTTGAAAGCTGCCAGGGATAGACAGAAAAGTTATGCGGATCCTAAGCGCAAAGACTTTCACTTCGATGTAGGTGATAAGGTATTGCTTAAAGTATCGCCCTGGAAGGGTGTGATGCGATTTGGAAAGAAAGGCAAGCTAAGCCCGAGATATATAGGACCTTTCGAGATTGTCGAACGTGTCGGGTCAGTTGCTTATAAGTTAAACTTGCCTGAAGAACTCAGCGCTATACATAATGTGTTCCACATCTGTAATTTGAAGAAGTGTTTCGCTGACGAATCACTGGTTATACCGTATACAGATATACACATAGATGAAAGTTTGAAGTTCATAGAAAAACCTTTGTCGATTGAGGATCGACAGGTGAAAAAGCTTCGAAGGAAGCACGTGCCTATTGTTAAGGTCAAATGGGATGCCCGTAGAGGTCCCGAATATACGTGGGAAGTGGAATCCACGATGCAAGAGAAATATCCTCATTTGTTTCAGTAAATCTCGAGGACGAGATTTCTTTTAAGGGGGTGAGGATGTAACACCTCGAAAAATTTCGTCCAATGATGTCTTGACACGTGTCATAAGGTTCCGGTATGTGAAAACATACTTTAGAGGGACTAAAAGTGACAAACAGTGAAAACTATGGAACGTAAGGGTCCAAAGTAACCTCCCTTCAACCTCTGAATTTCCTCCATAAATCAGATTATTTCATTCATTTCTTGAGCACTTGTTGCAACAAAGAACTCTCACAACTTGCAAAAGCTCTCAAGGCCTTCTGGAGCAATTCTGAACGACAAGGCTGACTCTAAGTGTTAACTAAGCTTCAATAGGACCTTTGTAAGCTTCTATATCAGTCTCTAATTCGTTCTTGCTTTGATTATTAGTAAAAGTCAAAACCGTTGTTCTTGTAGTTTGACTTTTCGATTAAACGAGTTTTACTCTGTCATTTCTCAAATTGAAACCACTGATATGTTGGTATTTATGTGGGAAACAAACCCTCAAAAGGGTATTCTCTGATTCCCACTTTATGCATGCTAATTTTCGAGTCAAAGTTATTTCTAAAAAGTCAACAGAAGTTGTTTTTGCAAAAATAAGCTTAAATGGTAATGTAGATGACATGCAATCCGTTTGATCATCAAAAATAACTTGTAATGGATATAAGAATGTGTTTTATCATAATCAACTCGACAATCTTTAGTATAAACCCGGATTGGAACCGAAAGTCTTATAAAACGACTTTTTCGTTGACTCTCGATTCGGATCCGTGCATGCATGTTTGAGATCTGTATTGGAGTGTATTTTAGACCACTTTTAATTTGGTTAAACTTTCTGGAATTTTTGATACTTGAGTCTATACTTAGCCGATTCATTTGTATGTTTCCGATTTATGCTTAAAGTTGACTATTTTGCCCTTTTTGATATAAAACGTGATTTTTGGAAAAGTGAAAGAGTAGAAATCTGTATTTCTAATATATAAACTTGCACCGAAAATTTGAGATCAGTTAGTGGTCCAGATTTTGAGTTATGGCCGATATCGTAAAACTATATCTTAAAGTTACATAAACGGCGCATTTCGCGTATAACCCATTTCAGGCCACGTTTTGATACAAAACTTTTTACCCACTGATGTTATATATTATTTTGGGAATTTTGATGATTTTTATTTAATTTTTGGCTGATCGGATCATAGATCGCTAAGTCGATTCGGTTAATGCCGGTTTTGACCGTTTAAGCCATAAAATGAGTTTTATACATTCTTTTGACCCGAAACCTTTTTCTACTGATTTTTATGTTAAATAAATTATTTTGAGCCTTCTGGAAATGTAAAAATCTCAGCTTTCTTATTAAAACCCGGAAACGGCTCTAAATCGCATCTTTAGCATTTTTAACGCATAGCAAGCGTTATACTCATTTTAAACATATAAGATTCATACCTACTGATGTATTTAGTATATTTTCATATAATAACAGTAACTATAAGTATATGAACCCAGATTTCCAGTTTTGGCATTTTTAGCCCTTGTGAAATTACTAAAATACCCCTACGGTGCATAGTTTGATTTCAAATGATAAGTTTGGTATATGGGTCATACCCTACTGTTATAATATGTTAAATGAAGTATATTTACTGTATAATTCAGACCCGTAACCCAGATTTCCAAATTGACTCTTTTATAATCTTTTAAATGACCAAAATGCCCTTCTAAGGCATAAATTGAGTTTAAAATTATTCGGGGCATAATAGAACATAACTTACTGATATTATATCATATTTAAAGCATATTATCTCAGGGAACTTGCATTTGACTCTTTTGGCTACCCGTAACGCCCTTTTTGCGTTCGGTTCGGTTTACGTAACTAGTTTGCGTAAATTGACCAAAACGGGTCAAACGTTATCATTTTTATCTCAAAATCCAGAATGTATTTAGTATACCCATATTATACAAGTATTCAAACTTGCCGGGTCTAAATCACATTCTATCCGGTCTTTCGCTTAATCATGCGCTTGTACCGTATCGTCCTTAAAACTAACCGGTCAAAGCTTAGGCTTAAATAAAAGACCCGTTAGGAATCTAATAGGTTATTATAAACCTTAGTTCCAGATTAGGAGGCCCAGTAAAAGCTACCTACACTTACCATTTGTGTCTCATACTTGCTCAGGTAAATACATTTTGACTTATTTTCCCTATACGGGCTTGGGGTACGGTATTTAAAATACCGCTTGATCGAGCGCACAAATCCTGCACCCTATGGGTGTACAGTCTTGAATAGTTTGTGCGACTCGTTTAAACAGTCTTGTTCTTACTTTAGGCTTTGGGGGGTTATTGACCGTGTCCCGGAAATCCTTGGCATTATCTTACGAGATGGCCACGACCAGAGCACGGGGTGTACGTACACCCAGCGTGTATAACTCTTTAATGTGGTGTGTCATTTAATCTTTAGCCCGGACAGCAGATCCCGGGCCACCAAATGTACGAGTAACATGTAATTCGTTCACAAGTTTATATTGCATAATTATCCCAAGTTAATAAAAATATTTATGCCTTGTGCATTTAAATCAATTTTCAATCATTTTCAAAATGAGTCAGTTGATTTGTATTTAGCAGTGTAAACTGACGTATTTTTCCCAAAAGGTTAAGTGCAGGTACTATATGAACTAGGCTGGCTGTTTCCTAAGAGCGTCCACTATAGTCTCGCAAGCTCGGACGACAAAATAAACTGTTGAACAATTTTATCTTATTTTTATTTGATCCGCCTGTGGATCCGTTTCAACTACTTACGATGTTATTATTACATTTAATTAAAGTTGAAATGTATCTATTCTGCTTCCGCTGTGCATTATTATATTGTGTTGTTTGTCTATGACGATGCCAACCACGTCACTGTACCCCACACCGGGCCCACCGGTGACACGTGGAGATCGGAGTGTGACATAAACTCTGTCACTTCCCCTAGACTGGAGAATAGTATTCCACCATTCTAAGGCTGCATTTTTGAAAAGATTAGAAGCAAACATATTGTTATCTTCATCTACACATTTACTTATTTTTATGACTGCTTCTATCTTAGCAAAGGTTTTCTAGCCAACTTTTCACAACAACGGAGGTATGTCAAGGATGGCACAGTAATCTTCAAGATAAAGCAACGAGATGATGAAAGTCTTAAAGATTTCATTAAAAGATACAAGAAGGAAGGGTTGACCTACATAGGTGCTGATGAAAAAATGAGGGTTGCGGAGTTCATGAATGCCAACACCTCCAAGTACTTTACAAGGGACTTCAATAAGTACCTACCTAAAACCCTTGAGGAAACTCTCAAAAGGGCTGAAGCTCACATTCGAGGGGAAGAAGTTGTTGACATCAAGGAGCAAAGGAAAAGAGCTCCTAGTTGGCAAAGCAATAGTCCCAACAGGAAGAGAGGAAACTTTGGTTCCTATGATAAACACTCTAGAAGTTCGGATTCAAGGAGACGTGAAGGCAGGAACCCTCTAAGCCGAGAAAAGACTATAAGTTTCACAGCCTTAACCAAGACCCCACAAGAAATCTTGGCCACCGAAGAAGTGAAACATAGCTTCCGACCTCCTCGACCCTTACCAAAAAGCAAAAGAAATGAAAACTCAACCCAATATTGTGAGTTGCACGAAGAGAAAGGCCACCATACCAATGGTTGCTTCCAACTCAAGAGGAGAATCGAAGAAGCCGTCATGTACGGAGAATTAGCCCACTTGGTTAAGGGGGTAAGGGACAAGATGGCTGAAGGAAAGAGCAAGGAATTAAACATGGTAGACTTTTGACATGCGTGCGGGTGTATATATTTTTTAGTTATATTTTTAGCCCTTTCTACTCGCTGATTTCAAGTTTTAAATTTATAAAACACGATATTCTACAATCACTCTACACACACGCTAGGGCAAGTGTGTCGCGCCCCCCAACCCCTACCCGGGAGCGGGAGCCGTGAGGGACAGTATCAATGGCATCGGTGTTTATTTATTTGGCAACGGAATACATCAGGACCATTGTTAGGAAATATTTTTATTAGAGTAAAACACTATAACAAATCTTTGGGATGAAACCCAACTTCTTTTGACAGTACAATTGTAGGGGTAAACCCTAATTATTGAAAACAAAAACCCCTTTTTATTTAGATAACTTTTATAGCTACTTTTCCAAGCCTTCAGTGCTCTCCAGCTGGCTTCTATTTGACTTTCACATTGTGTTACCTGAAAAGCGTTTTAAAAACATTTTATCAGCAAGAAATACTGGCGAGTGCATCCAAGTTTAATCAAAACAATTTTGTTAACTTTACAGTATTGAGGGCATCCAAAATTACATTTGTTTATATCTATCCAATTACTCAATCAGTACTGTCAACACCTGACTTGTGGGTCATATTACCCACTGGCTAACTCATTATCCAATGGTAACGTTTTCCACATTTTGTATACAAAACCCCAACATACCGGCAGTAATTGTATAATCACAAATACTCAATTACTGTAAAGTGTAATTTAAAATAATTGAGGTTTTGGTAAAACATTTTGACTCACAAAAGGATTTATAAAAAGGTGGCAAAAAGCAGATGTACTCACATTGTTTACTTAGCTAATACTAAAGCTTCCTGTTGTATCTTCTGTTTATTATCTATTAAAATTAAACAATGCACACGTGTTAGTAAAATAACCCAAATCACATTAACCGTACAACTCGAGACAGCATTCCAATGACTGAGTCGGGCAGAGCCGACATGCATTACGGAATCCTAAATCAATCGGGTGTACACACGAGATAGAACTCCAACGACTGAGTCGGGAAGAGCCCTGACATGCGTTACGGAGCCCTAAGTCGATCGTGCAGGGTAACAGCAGGGTTATAATACTTACAACGAGGTAGAGCTTCGCTTTATAGTGGGTATTATGCCCGTATAGAAATTCTACTATATAGAAATTGAGAGAGAAATCGAGAAATGAACGGTTGACAAATGAGCTCGAGCCCCTATTTTATAGGCTGTTTAGCCATTCCGTCGCGCCTCGCGACCCAGTAGGCCTCGGCAGTCGCGGGCCGCGAGAGCCCACGTGTCGCATATAGGTTTGCCGAGTCAGGGGGTAGCCACGCCGTGTCATAGGACACGTGGCAACATTGTGTGCCGGCCAAGCAAGGGCCGTTGCGCCCCGCGACAGACTAAGGGTGTCTACGTCGCAGCCCGCGAGGGACACCTGAACTTTGTTTTTCTTGTTTTTCACAAGTACAAAGGTATTTCGGGTCTGTTTTTCACGTACGGGGTATGTAAGGAACATTTTAGGGTCAAGTTAAGGGTTCTAGAAGGGTCGTTATAAAGTGCACCCATCGCGGATGTAATATATTGACGACAAGATACCGAGGTCGTCCAAGGACACAAGAGCTTTTAACACCGGCTTATCGTCAACGTCTAATTGAACCAAACTTTGAGAAAAAGGTTTTTAAACTAATAAAAAGATAACAATAGAAAATAAAATAATAAAACAGATAGACAAGAAAGAATCACTTGGATCTGACTTATCTTTCATGTACCCTTCTGATGATTTCCACAATTTGGGCATTTTAAGAGATTATATTAGTTATAGTAGTAGGCCCTTCTTTTGAAGGCGACGTTACGCTCAACCTAGTGGTTTGAGTCAGCAAGGATAAAATCCCACTAGGTCGGAATATTGAAAGATAATTAAGTTGTTAATGCAAAATGTGGTGGGTCCCCTTCCAGGCAGCGGTCACCTTCAACCCGTTAGTCTGAGTCAGCAGGGATACAATCCTCGTTGGGTTGGTCTAAAATTATAATAGTAGTTTGTAAATAAGGGGTTCAAGCGGTTTCTTATTCTCAGTCGGGCCAGTCATTCCCCGCCAATCCATGGAGTAGTACTAAACTTGAACCAGGTTCTCGCAGGATCTATACACTAAACGCAGTGGCGGATCTTGCCCGTTGAACATGCCAGGGCCGAAAGACACGGGCACTAAAAAAAACCCGGGCAAGCCCGGACCAAACATAGTATATATAAAAAGTTTCGATCAAAATGCGGAAAATTAGCACTACGGACGAAAAACTTGCCCGGGCCGTGACCTTGCCACAGCCATTCTAAGAACCGCCCCTCCTGACTAAACGAGACATAGAATTACCCAACCATCCTTCTAACCCCATTCTAGGTAGTTAACATGCTTTATATAGACCGTAAAGACATGGATATGTGAATAAACGACATATGAAGAATGGTTGAATAAATTCGCCTTCAATATAAAAAACTAATTATTAAAGTCATTAATACATACCCAATTAAAAAGTTGCCAAAGATTGGAAATCATAAAAGAAATACATAAAACATATATCTTCACCAAGTAATGTAAGAATTAACCAAGCGTGGCCTTTGTTTGACAAAGATTCTTACTATCAATCTTGGATCCCAAGACTACACACACACTCTATAAGATGGAAAATGGATGATGGTGTAGTAGTGGTGGTGGAGTGGTGGCAAGTGACAGAGAAGTGGCTTGCCAAGGGATGAGTTGAAGTGAAACCAAGCATCCCTATTTATATCTGAAAACTGAACGTCCACCATGGCCCGTGCCCGCCTAGCATGGCCCCGTGGCCATCAGTCTCGTTCTTCTACATTAATTGCAGTGCCAGATTTGTACTAACACGGCCTCGTGCATCAATAGCACGACCCGTGGCCAATGTACTTGTTGTACTTCTTCAGATTCTGGAAATGCTAGAGTTGACCACGCCCCGTGTTGCTTTAGCACAGCTCCGTGTTAAGCTTGGAATTTTTCTTTTGTTGTTGTCTCTATCTGCTGCAGTGAATTCCCACCGGGCACGGCCCGTGCTAGGTGAGCACGGCCCCATGCCAGAGCTTCTGTTTTTGTTATTTCTTGGGTTTGGATGTGGATGGTGGTCGGCAAGTTGGTCAATCCTTCTTTATAGCATTTTATGTTGGTTTTTGCTGTCTTTTTGCCTCTTTTGTTCTTTTAAGCTCTTTTAACCCTTTTATTAAAAAGGAACAAAGAAACAAGTTTTTCCCAACATTAGTACTGAAAAAGGGTCGATTTTATACCGTGTTTGATATAATTTATATGTTGTATTTTAAGCATATCAAATACCCCCACACTTGAATCTTTGCTTGTCCTCAAGCAAAACTCTTTATAGTGGCTTTACACACCCAAAAGGAATGGGTACAAGAGAAAGTTTTGGACCTATCTTTAGAGTGTCGGGAATTCAAGTTCTAATTTATTTTATTTCTATTTTATTTACATTCTTAATTGGTTATGACTTATTTATAACACAATTTAAGAAAAATTATTTATTTTTGGGCATAGCATGCCTTTATAAAATTCTTTTTGATTATATACTCTTTTTACACACCTCACAAGTAATCACTCAACACTCAGCCGAAAATGTATAAGTGAGAACGCTCGTACCCGATTTGGAAGTTACTCCTTCTATAGGCTTGACAAGTAATCAAACCTCCTCCTTTTTGACGATTTTAATCCTTGTAGGTATCGAGAGGACTTTTAAATGGTAGGCTATGGCTCGGGTAGGTGTGTTTTATTTAAAAGTGGCTAAAATAGTAAAATGTCGGCTTTTCTTTTGAAAATCTATTTTATTATGACTTAGTTAAAATTACATAATCATAAGAAATATTATTTTTGCTTATTTTATTCCAAGTAGCTATATAGTTTTTTTTGGTTGAATAAGTCACTTATTTTGTAATTTTCAAAGGAGCCGCATTTACTGAAAATAAAATGAAAATAAAAAGGTTGGATTTTTGGGGTGATGGGTGGTTATTTTTGCAAAAAATTTTGCGGGTTTAAGAAACGAAAGGTTTTAAGGCTCAAAATGGTTTATCTAGGGGGAGTATTTTAAGGCTAAAAAATATGCAAAATAAATAAACATTTGATCGTTTTACCGATCACCTGTCTACTTCTTGAAGATCCATTTCAATTTCCTCCTACTCGACGAAGCCTCGATAGAGTTTAAGCCTTTGCCCGTTTACCTTGAAAGGTACACCATTTGCATGGTTAATTTCTACCGCTCCATGTGGAGAGATTTGGGTGATGGAAAAAGGCCCGTCCTCCTTGACTTAAATTTTCCCAAAAATAATCGAAGCCTTGAATTAAACAATAGCACTTGATCCCCTTCCCGAAATTCTTTAGGTTTGGTTATTTTATCATGTATATTTTTCATTCGTTCCTTATAAATTTTGGAATTGGAATATGCTTGATTTCTCAATTCATCTAATTCATTTAATTGATAGAATCGATTTTTACCGGCAATGTCTTGGTCTAGGTTTACGTTTTTAATGCCCAATAGGCTTTGTGAGCAATTTCTACCGGGAGGTGACAATTTTTTCCTTAGACGAGCTTATATGGGGTGGTGCCTATTGGTGTTTTGTAGGCGGTTCAGAAGGCCCATAATGCGTCATCTAATTTATCCGCCCAATCTTTCTTGTTTTGTCCTACGGTTTTTTCTAAGATTCTTTTTAGCCCTTGATTTGTTACTCCGGCTTAGCTGTTGGTTTGAGGATGGTAGGCGGTTGAAAGACGGTGATAGACCCCATATTTTGTTAAAATTTTGTATAATTGATGATTGCAAAAATGGGTGACTCTATCACTAATTAGTGCTTTTGGAGCACCAAAATGAGAAAATAGTCATTTTAGGAATCTTATCACAACTCTACCATCGTTGGTTGGAAGAGCTTCGGCCTTGGCCCATTTGGACATGTAATCAACCGCTACAAGAATGTATTTATTACCTTTTGACGGTGGGAAAGGTATCATAAAATCCATTCCCCAAACAAAAAAAAATTCACAAATAAGAATGCCTTTTTGGGGCATTTCATTTCTTGTAGAGATATTACCTATTCGCTGGCATGCATCACAAGTTTAAATGAAATTGTATGCATCCTTATGGATGGTTGGCCAATAAAATCCTGAATCGAGTACCTTTCGTGCGGTGCTTGCAACTCCATGATGTCCTCCATACGATCCTTTATGACAATTGTAAGTCCCGTTTAACCGGATCTTTCAATGATATCAAACCTAATCTTGTGATAGTGCGGAATCCAATCACAAGATGATTCAAGATAAACCGAAAAATATGAAAAGCAAGAACAATACCGAATCACCTTTAAACACTTGCACACGATTCTATTACTTGAAAAGCAAAACCGTCTGGTACAAGTGTTCACAACCAAATCGAATACTCTAGCTCTCTCTCTAGGAAATCTGTAACAATGAAGATCCAAAAGTGCAAACCCTAAAACAAGTAGAAAACTTGTTTATATACCAAGTCAAGCCCACTTCCCTACATGGGCTCCCCTTGGACCTGCTTGGCCCACATGGCCTAAAGCTTGGCCCAAATGACCTATAAAGGTCCACAACCTAATATAAACTAACCCGGTAAAGCCCAGTTCGTAACCATAACCCGTTGTGTTAATTTGATGCGTCAGTCTCACACTTCAGGGCCTAACAATCTCCCCCTAGACTGATGCCATCAAATTGTCTTCATACTTGAAATCAGCAATGTCTTCAACGAAGTATATGGTTGTCGCTATGCTGCAGATGTTGTGGAAGTTCTTGACTTCTGAACTCTCAGCACTGGTTCTCTTTCTTCAGATTTTGGTTAGCTTCATATCAGGATCTTGATCAGCATTTGCTTGAAAATCTTGTCAAAAAGAATGTGAGAGGAGGATTCTCAGCAGCTCTTTTCTTCTTCAGTCTTTGTCTTTCAAGCAGGTTCATGGTACTTCTTCAAATGTACTTTCACTGTCAGACGGCGTCTCGTATCCGATTCTTCTGACTCAGGTACATCTTGTTGTTGTGACGCTTTGGGCTTCTTCAGCAACTAACAGCATCTCAATCTTCATCAACCCCTGTTCTTGATTGAAATCAAGTTCTGCACATGCTCACAAACTCATAAGCAAACATTTCTTATGCAACAGGGAGAGTACCACATGAACACTAGGTACATGAAATTTCACGATTTAAATTCTTTTAACTTTTGATGATCAATCAAATCTTCAAGAACGGTTATAATTTTTTTAATTTTAAGAAACAAATAATCACTCTATTTTTGGATTTTTGAATTTTTCATTTTTTCCATTTTTTTTAATTTTTAATTTAAAAACTAAAACAAATAAAAATTCAAAATATAAACAACTACCATAATATACAATTACAATTGCAATGGGATCAAAATTCGTTTTCAGGCAGACTAAGGAACACTTTTCAGTACGATCCTAATCAGACTGGTCTATGCGATTGCCAATATGTTTGTCCACTTAAACTTTAACGCTCAACTTTCAATTTTTCAACTTCGTGATATGCTTAAGGTAATATTATACTATTATACCCGTGTGTCCCATTCCAAGACATACCCCCGCGATCAAGGTAAGCACAACGATTCATCGTAACAAGTGAGTATACTGATGTCATCCTTTAAGATATCCTAACTGTGCAGTCTGCATATAATCTGTTTTATCATGTTTTGATTTCTTAACAATGAACACCCAAATAAATACTAATCAAATCCCGGAAATATAAACAGCACACTCTATCATGCAAGTATCTTCCCTACCACATATTTCACAAGTCCAATCCAGATTTCTGAAATCTTAACTGGGAATTAGATTGAGAAGAGAACAGAATAGATCTTTTGCAGAGATGATATAATATACAAATCAAATGAGATTTTCTCAGTTTGATATAGGTTTCTTGGGGTTTCTTTTGGGCACTAGAGGGCCTCTTTCGGGTGTTTAGATCTATAGCGCGACAACGTACCGCTAGGTCAGCATGTATCTGGATGCAGCAGAAGCTGTCGTTGCCTAGCACCTCCAGGTCAGCATTTATCTGGATGCAGCAGAGGAGGTACACGACTTTTTCAGAGAAGATTTCAGAATCAGATCAAAATTGTGTGTATCGGGAAAACATACAGACATTCAAATAGAAATGTGCTAATTCCAAGTGACTTTCTTTCCTGGGGTCATGTACAATTTTAGTTCTAAGCAGAAGGACAACCAAAATATCCTCGGATGATTCAACAATATAAAGACCCGAAACCTCATATGTTGGCTATCTATCAACGCCGGATTTAAGACCATAAAATCATACGCCGTTGGTATGTTACCCACATGATACATAGTTCGTTATGTTTATATCACTTAGTATCTTTTATCATGTTGAGCGTCAAACCTATCGACATATCGCAGTAGATCCTAGTCTTTTCAGCTATGGCACCTTACATGTGTTAGTCAAACCCTTTAACACGAACATTTATTTCACTTCCCAGATCATGCAATTTTTCTTTTTGGATTTTTCATTTTTCTAATGTTTTTGTATTTTTCTCATTTTCTACCCCTAAACTCTATATATGTCTCTCTCTCCCCATAAATTTGTGCATAAATCTTGGATTTTTGCACAAATTTACCCTTTACAAGAGAAAGGACACTTTATATACAAGGTTATAAACTAAGAAAAAGAAAGAAAAATATTTTTGCTTAACCGTTCTGTCATCAGATTGAAGACTAATCAAATGCAAATCAAAGTTCTGAATTTAAACGGTACCTTTTGCTGATCATTTCTTACTTCTTTTATCTCCTTGATTTTGATCTACTCGTTTTGGCTCCTTCTGTGTGTTGTGAACCGGCTCACAAACATCAGCACAAGAACGAGTATTAACCTTTTGCTGCACGTTTGGGCGATGAACACAATTTCGAGCAATGTGTCCAGGAATTCCACAGTTGAAACAAGTCTGTCGCTTCAATGTATGGAGATTCAGAGTGCTAGCAACAGTTGCTGATTTGATGGGTCTAGATAACTGAGCTTGCTTAGGTTGCTTTGCTTGTGTTCCATGTGCCTTTTCTGATTCTTTCAGTACCTGTTGATCAGAACTAGCAGAAGCATGAGATTCAGACAGATGATGTTTTTCATCTTTTATAATTTTATCAGAATCATTTTGAAAAGACGATTCAGTTTCAGTTTTAATTCTCATTTCAGAAACATTTTCTTGTGACTTTTCATTTAACGTGACCACTTCTTCCTTTTCAAAATCTGGTTCAGTTTTAATTTCAGAAGATGTAGAAGTTTCATCAACACGTGTTTCATCAACACACGTATCATGTGAATCTACTTGTGGTTTACTTTCAGCTACTGTTTCCAATGGGGTCCCACTCGATTCAACATTAGGGACACCCACTGAGACAGATTCAGAAGAAGAATCAGGATACTCTTGATTTTCTTGAGAAGTCGTTTTAGTGGTTTCACTGAATGCGGCCTGAGGGACCTCACCTGTAACACTTTCATGAACTGAAACATCAGAAACATTAGGATCACACACATTAGCTGAAAAACAATCATCACCACACTTATTGTTCAAATTATCAACACAAACATCATCAGTTTTGCCCAAAACAACAGGCTCACAAGACGAAACATAAGCTGAAAACGACGCAAACAAAGAACTAGTAAAAGCGATGTCAGACTCAGTTGGTTCAGAATAATGTTCAAAATATGGTTCAGAAACATTTGAAATAACGACTGGTTCACTCCCATGAACATCACCACACTTTACTTCAGAGCTATCATCTGCACATGACGATGAAACGTTAGGATCAATTGTGCCTTTATGAACAAAATTCAAAGGTGTAGACTTTTGTGGCTCAACATGTCTGTTATGGACAGACGATTTGTTGTTATTTGAACCATAAGTCATTTTACTTTCGTTCAGCATCTCCTCCTCAGTCATTGGTAAATAAGTGTAATTATCATTGTACGGAGGAGGAGTCTGATTATAACCCAATCCCGACCCTTTCTTTTTAGAATATGCTAATTGTTGATCACACAGATTTTTGACTAATTTACTGGAGGAATCGAATTTTTTAATGTTTAACTGATTAATTTGGTATTTATCCCTAACATTCTCCAGTTCTTTAGTCACCTCACACAGTTTTTCTTTGACTATGATGAGTTGGGCCGTAGCTACACTAACATCGTCCTTGAGTTGAACGATGTCCTTACGCTGAGCTTCGATTTTCTCTTTGAAAAGTTTTTCGTTTTTCGTTAACGTGAAATTTTTCCGTTTAATTTCATTATAGTCTTCGATTAGCTCAGCGTTGTGAATTCTATAAACTTCAACTCTTTGTCTACACTCAGGAGTACAGAAAACCGAAAGTGTATCTTCAACAGTCATTTCTTGAACCACGGGTTTGTGAAATATGAATGCCATGATTTCAGCGGGTGGTTGATAAGTTTGTTCTTCTCCTCAAAACACAAACCAAACAAGAACCCGTGTACTCGCTCACTCAAAACCCTTTGCACGCGAATCGAGCCCGCTTTCTGAACCGCACCTCAAAACTTGTCAGACCGAAATCACCACCAAACAAACAAACCTTTTTATTTTATTTTATTTTTTTTTTATTTTATTTTTTTTTATTTATATAAAGTAATACTAATAGTTAATATTATTATTAATATTATTAAATAAAGATTATTATAATTAACTAATGATTAAGTAATTATTACCTAATAATTATTATTAAAAAAAATTAGAAAACTAAACGACAAATCTCAAGGAAAACCTAAAACAGATTCCCAACACTCAACCTGTCACAAACAAAACTACTCTTTGTTTCTTCTTCTTTGTTTTCCCGACACTCAAACTGTCGCTAATGGATGTCGTTGAAGGTGTATTGCGTTCAAGGTGGAGTGATGGAGAGGTATGGATGATGAACAATATGTATGTCCGGAGAAGATGATGAAGTTAACGATGACCAGGAAGATGATAATCGATGAACGTCGTGGTGAAGATGACCGGTGTTGGGTGGTGGTCAGTGGTTCGAGAAGATGGTGGTGTAGTGACGGAGACGAGAAGTTGTAGGAAGATGGTGATGAATAGATAAAACAGAGGGTGTCGATGAAATCGTCGGAGAAGATGGGAAGGTTTTGAGAATGTGGTTGCCGGAAATATGATGATCGGAGGATGGTGACGACAAGATGATACACGTCGGAGGTGGAGATGATGGACGAAGATGACTGATGATGATGGTGACTCGGAACCGAAGGTTGTTTAGGTGCGGATTCGGAGTCGGTAACTGAATAATGAAGATGATGATGGCCGTTGCAGGTTACGTCGGTAACTTAATAATGAACGATAGATGGTTGCGAGTCAGACGAAGACAAAGATGAAAATGAGTCGAGACCGGTTGCGACTCGGAACCGTAGTTGCGACTTGATGGAGGTTGCGAGTCGTAATGGTGGTTGCGGCTAGTCCTGAAAATGTTGCGACTGAAAATGGTGAGAGGAGAAACACTTTTGAAGGTTGCGACTCGGATGGTTGCGGCTCGGAACACTTTTGATGACGACAAGTTGCAACATTCTTTGAAAAGTTGTTTTAAAATTATTTTAAAATCAAAGAAATCCGAAAACAGATTTCCCAAACAATTTTAAAATTTATTTTAAAAATGAAAGGATTTTGTTTAAACAATTTTATTGTTTCTCGAAAACAGATTTCCAAAATAAATTAGTTAACTTTCCTAAAAAGTTGGGATTTTTTCTAAAACAAAGAATTTTTCAAATCCTTTAAAAATTAAAAATATTCCCTTTAACAACTTTCAAAATGATCAAAACACCAAATTATACCGATTTTCGATAAAAAGCCGATGAACAAACGAAGAACGCGAAGAACACGAAGAACAAAAATTCGAAATCTTGAATATTTGATATCACACCGAGCCTAGAATAGGTTCTAAAGGCTCTGATACCACTTGTAAGTCCCGTTTAACCGGATCTTTCAATGATATCAAACCTAATCTTGTGATAGTGCGGAATCCAATCACAAGATGATTCAAGATAAACCGAAAAATATGAAAAGCAAGAACAATACCGAATCACCTTTAAACACTTGCACACGATTCTATTACTTGAAAAGCAAAACCGTCTGGTACAAGTGTTCACAACCAAATCGAATACTCTAGCTCTCTCTCTAGGAAATCTGTAACAATGAAGATCCAAAAGTGCAAACCCTAAAACAAGTAGAAAACTTGTTTATATACCAAGTCAAGCCCACTTCCCTACATGGGCTCCCCTTGGACCTGCTTGGCCCACATGGCCTAAAGCTTGGCCCAAATGACCTATAAAGGTCCACAACCTAATATAAACTAACCCGGTAAAGCCCAGTTCGTAACCATAACCCGTTGTGTTAATTTGATGCGTCAGTCTCACACTTCAGGGCCTAACAACAATGACGAAGAATTTGTCTTGCTTCTTGACCATGGACGCTGATGCGTGTCAAGTGTGTTATATTTTAGGTGTATATTTTAAGCCATTTTTACACTTTTTAGCCAAGTTTTAAATTTATAAACACGATATTCACTAACACTAAACACACATATGGGCAAGTGCACCCATCGTGGACGTAGTATAGTGTTGGTAAGATACCGAGGTCGTCCAAGGACACCAGAGCTTTTAGTACCGGTTTATCCTCAACGTCTAATCAAATCAAAATGTTAGAAAAAAGATTTTTAAACTAGAAAAATAAAACTAACTAAAATGCTGAAAATAAAGATAAAAGTAAAAAACAGATAGATAAGATGAATCACTTGGATTCGACTCGTGTGTAGTGTAACCTTTGATTATTTTCTCACTTTTACACTTGTTTAAGAGATTATCTTAGTTATTGTAGTAGGCCCCGCTTTTGAAGGCGACGTTACCCTCAACCCAGTAGTTTGAGTCAGCAAGGATACAATCCTAGAGCGTCGGATTATTGAAAGATAATTAATTAAGTTATTAATGCATAATGTGGTAGGCCCCTCTTTTGAAGGTGACGTTACCCTCGGCTAAGTAGTCTGAGTCAGCAAGGATACAGTCCTAAGTAGCCGGGTTAAAGTTTTAATAGTAGTTTAACTTATGAGGGAGTCAAAGAGTTTGGACCCCCGCCATCCAATACCGGTGGGAATAGAAGGAGGTCCTACTAAATTTGACCCAGGTCCTTTGCAGGATCTATACACTGAACAATGGCAAGACTCTTACCAAACCGTTCCCTTAACCCCCGACCATGTAGCCAACATACCTCCATGTAGACCGTGGAGATATGAATGGTGAAAATCTTTTATTTTATATAGACACTAAAATAATGCCAAGACACCACGGACAAACGATAAGGAAGAATCACCTTCAACATAAGAAACTAGTAATTAAAGTCATTAATACAAAACCAATTAAAAAGTGCAAAAGATTAAAAATAAAAAGTATTACACTAAACACTTGTCTTCACCAAGTGATGTAAGAGACTTAGGAAAACATGGCCTTTGATTGTCAAGAACTGTTACGATCAATCTTGGATCCCGAGACGACTCACACACTCTATGATGGACAATGGATGATGGTGGTGGATGATGGTGTTGTGATGGTGGTGGGTGGTGGGTGAAGTGTGAGAGAGGTGGTGTGCCAAGGGATGAGTTGCAAGAGCTCCAAGCACTCCTATTTATAGGCTGAACAGAAGCTCAGGCACGGCCCCGTGTCCGTTGGGCACGGCCCCGTGTCCATCCTTCTCTCTTTCTTCATTAAATGCAGTTTGTCTGCATTAGTTGACCACGCCCCCGTGTCCGCTGAGCACGACCCCGTGTGCAGAAGCATATCTGTGTAGGATCGTGTGTTGACCCAACCGAGTCGTTCAGAGATTTGCTCTTGCTCTTCAGATGCGGAAAAATAAGAAAAACCAGTGAGAAATAGCACGATCTTCCTTTTAACTCTCTTTTGTATTGAATATAAACGTTTTACAGCTCAAACATCACACCGGCAGAGCTTCGGCGTGGAATTCAAGACCTCTCCTACTGGAATCGCTCATGGATCTATTTATAGAGTTCTGGAGTCGCTCATGTGGTCAAATGACACATGAGCGGTCCATACATGTACACATAAGCGACCCAAGGTGACAAATGAGCGACCCGACCATATCATGACCCTAAAGGCGACCCGACAATCTAAAACCTATACAGACTCCTGTTTTCTCGTATTTCGAGCCCTATGCTATACAATATGGTATAAGACATGATTCTAGACACTTAGACGGAATCAACAGATGTAGTGCACCAACAGACTCCCCCTCAGATGTTGATGGAGTCGTCATCACACTCTGAATTTAACGCTGTATCTTCACCTCGTCAGGCTAGATCAGTCTCTGGGCTTTCTCATTCTCTCTTTCTTCAGACTCCCCTTCTCGACTTACTGGTATTCTTTTGTTCTTCAGTAACATCTTCAAGATCGTTGTCTGATCTACACAAGCCTTCGGAATCAAATAACCTAGCTCTAAAAACGCTTTAATTCTCTTGATCAGATCTCTTGATTCCTGCACAATCTTAACCCAGAAATAAATTTTCTAGATTCATCACATATCAACAACCTGTGCACTAACATATTACTCCCCCTCAAAACAAACTATGATAAACCACTTGAAGAAAGCTAGATTTAACGAAAACAGTTAGATTTACACAAACACTCCCCCTCAAATACTGCTCATCATGTTTAGCACACGGAATTTTGAAAATCAGTTTTCCAATATCAGTTGTCGAAAATCTTTTTAATTTTTTCAAAAATTATGCTAAAACACACACAAAATCTTTTTGGATTTTGAAATAAAGAAACTAAAATGCAGAAATAAACTATTTACAAACAATATTTTTGTGAGTTTGTGCAAGAGGATCATATCAGTTTATGAGACAAATCAACAACACCGTTAAGCTTGATTTCATTTTTAATTTTAAACAATTTACCTAGATTGTCAGTATGTTTGTCCTCTTAAATTCTGAACACAAATTTCAATCGATTCGAGATACGATATTAATGTTTTAGAGACTTAAACTTAATTGTGTATCACTCCACTTGAATATACTCCCGTATCCAGATCCCAAATATTCAGTCTTACAGGTGAGTATACCACAGATGATATCTGTAAAGGGGTTAAATGCGAAACCGTGAGAGCTCAGGTCAGAACTTCCGTTCAGCAGAGAGATGACGGCTCGACTTTTGGTGGGTCCCCTTTAGAGGATCTTTTTGCATTTCAACAGCAGCGACTATCAATTTTATTGTTTCATCAGCATGCTGAGGGCGAAGCTTATGTTTCAAAGCTTTAGCAGAAAGTATTATCCGGGGACTAGGTCAGTACTTCCATACAGCAGAAGTCCCGGGATAATACCCCAGATATCACTGAGTATAAAGACCTAGTATCTCAGAATACGGGACCTTTCAAACAAGATTTCGGGGGTTACCCATATATTCAAGAATAGTTACCCACGAATTAAGCAAGTTTGATTTAGGTTTATATCTCGTTTCAATTTACTAAATGTGCGAAAATCTACTGACACATCCGCAGTAAGATTGTTTAACACTTTTTAACTTTTCAATTCTTTAGTGTGCCGTGATAGTCCACTGATGTACTATCATTTCCTCTTTTTCGCAACAAAACTCATTTTTGAATTTTATCATGTTTTTGGCTTTTTCAAATTTTCAAATGTTTTTGGATTTTCTGAAATTTCCCTACTCCCCCTAAAATGCAAACACATTTTAAAGAAAATTTGAAAACTTCTAAATTTTTACCTACTAGAAACATAAAAAGTAAAACAAACTATACAGAAACTTGACAACTGACACTGAGTCACATCAAATCGCCATTCACTAGGCATAAACAATCTGAACTCCCCCTATCACAAATCATTTTCTCATTTAGATTTCAAAACACTTAAGTTTGTTTCAATCAAAATGATTTTTCCAGAAAATAAATTTGTGTTGATATCAACCACTTGTAGGTTTATCAATCTTAAAAACGGGGATGTGGTTCATCATCTTGTCTATCTTTTATCATGAATAGTAAATCAAGTACAATTTAATGTCCCTGATTTACCATTTGCCTTTAAGAACCTTCTGTACCACTTGTAAATGTAAACACTTCAAAGTATCCAAGCATCTCAAAATTTAACCACAATTACCACTTGTGGGATCAAGATTACCACTTGTAGATACCCAACAACTACCACGTGTAGGAATATTACGTCTACATCACCATTTTTCAACCAGAATGCCGATTCCTGCTTCACACTAACCATCTTGGAAGCTCCGGCATAGTCCTCTCACCTGTAAAATCATTCAAACATTAATCACAAACATTCAAACAAAATTTTAAACACTAGAAAGATGCCGATTCATGATCCACGATAAAAACTTGGGATCTCCGGCGTAGTCCTCTGACTATTCTGGGAAGCAAACTTCCCTCCAAGTCTTCTCAGACCTGAGGACTTTCAACTCTTCAGCTGTAGGGTTGTATGTCGCCTTTTTAGTTGCGTAAAAATCTTTCACCCCTTTAGCTTTTCCACTCAACATTTTCTCAAATATCTTCTTAACATTCCCGTTGAATGTTTTCTCGACATCAAATTTCTTTTCATCATCAGAAAATTGATTTGAAATTTCAATTTTTCCAATTTCCTTCATAACCTCCTCAAACTTCAATGATGGAAGAACATCATCATTTTCTGAACTTTTCTCCATAACTTGTGGCTCTTCTGGCTTTGTGGAACCAGATTCATTGCCGACTTTCACTTCACCTTTCTTCGCCACCCACACTTGGTTTTCATTTCCTTGTCTTTTGTAAAATGTTGTCTTTTTCTTTGAGCATTCTCCAACTTCATTTTTCGAATTCTTAAACATTTTGGATTTCTCAGCTTTTTCTTCAACTTTGTCTTTCATCCTCTGAGAAGCTCCCTGTTTTGCTTTGAAATCTTTCGAACAATCCGATGCAATGTGACCAGCTCCATTACATTTCAAACAGGTTTGAGCATTTCTCAGATGAAATACTCCAGTTCCATTCTTTCTCTTTTCAGCAAGAAACTCTTTGTTAGTTTGTCTCCAAAATGATTTCTGCTGTTCATCTTCCGAGCTTCCGCCTGTCACAAATTCAGATTTCTTTTTAGAATTTTTCATATTTTTATCATCTTCTAGTGGAATAAATCCTAAACCTTTCTTTTTGTAGCTACGATTTTGGTTAGATTTCTTTGGAAAACCAGAACCAGAATTGTAACCCTTTTTCTTGTTTAAACGCTGCTGAACTCTGGAAGTATATTTTTTAGGTTTTTCAAAATTTTGTGAAACTTTCAACTCAGAAATATTAACCTCTATAAGTTTAAAAGTTTTGTTGATTAGATCCGTTTTAACACTAAAAATTGGAAATTCTTTGTTGTAATATAATTTGTCAGAACCATTCAAAGTATAAACAACTTCGAATGCTTCATCATTCAAATCAGCTTTTGATAACAAAAACTCTTTACTATACGACTGTTTAACCGACGAATTTTGACTGTTGACAGACGACTTTGACCCTCCAGACTCAGATTTTAACTCTGTCTCCTCATCAGTATCCAACACCTGATCGACCACCTTTTTGATTAGAACAGACTCATGATTAGTATCGGACGAGGTAAACGTCACATCAATATTTTCTGGTAAGACGTCAGTTGTGTCTGTTTTAAGCTGTATATTGACTGCTTTTGCAAGCTTTTCCTCATTTGGTTTCCTAGGTGAATACCCATCCCAAATTGGAGGCGGACACTTGTTATAGCTAACGGTCGGTTTCTTACCACAGTCTTTCTTCTTCGTTAGCTTCTCGTCTTGAAAAGCTTCCATACCTGCAACAGTTGGGTAAACTCGATCAATAACATAATCAGAGGTAGAATAGCTCAACAATAACCTCCTAATCCTCTCATTTTCAATCTTTTCCTTCTCCAACTCTTGCTTCCATTTGGCACTTTCTTCAATGTAGAAATTTATAGCTTTTTGCTTCGACATTAAAGTTGCATTCATCATTGTCATCGCCTGTTCTCTTTCTGTGTTTGTCTTTTGAAGACCAGTAACTGTTTTGTTCAACACGTCGTACGATTCCTTCACATAATTGAGATTGAACAATAACTGCTCTTTCTTTTTCTCGTACTCAGCTATGATTTCATCTTTTGCTGTACACTCTTTGCAGGCTTCCAAACACTTCTCACAGGGTTTGATGACTTCAATAATTTTTTCAACTTCGACTGTTTTCACAACTTCTACCACTTTCTCGACTTCGATCACCTTTTCCACTTCGATCACCTTTTCAGTAATCTTCTCAGCAACACTTTCAACATTCTGAAATTCACCTTCAAATTCAGATTGTTTATCTTTTTCATCTCGTTCCTCTGCCAGTTTCTCCATTTTTTCTGCAAAATAGAAATGAAAACTATTAGGAGACAATTGAGATTTAGCAATATTTATATGTTTCTCTTCCTCATCATCACTGCTGCTTTGATCAGGTGATTGATCAAAATGTACAGACTTATCAGAATCACCATCTGATACATCAGAATCCGATGGTGTTTTGTCAAATACAACATCCTGTTCTTGCACAGTTTCATCTTGTACAATTTCATCTGAACTATCTGAAACATCTCCCGAGTGTTCTAAAAGTCCATCAGTACTATCTGAACTTTCATCAGATGATACAAATTTTTCATCTCCACTTGATACAATCTCTCCAATAGATCTCATCCAAGCAGCAAACAAATTTGGCTCTCGGATGATCTTTGCAATGAAAGCTTTAAAACCTCCCTTTTCATCTACAAACATATCCCAACTGAAACCATCTGGTAGTTTCTCATCATCCTGATCGATAACTCGTTCTGCTGTAGAATCAGATGATATGTAGTCACTCCAGCTGAAGTCTACCACACATGCTCTTTTGGAATCTTCAATTTTTCTTCCGTGAGCTGTCTGAGGTTCCTGGGATTGACCAACTTGCTGATAGATAGCTTTGCGATAGTAGTCATCTTTCCCGAATGGATTCTGTGCTCCGCTAGCTTCTCTTCCTTTGCACTCCCGCTTGAAATGGCCCTTCTCCCTGCATCGAAAACAAGTAACTTTAGATTTATCAAAACCTAAAGTAGAAACATGTGCATCAAGAAAGTCATTTCTCCCGGTAATGGTTTTGAATTTCTCAGCCCGACGAAGAACACTAGCAAGACACCATTTGATATCCATAAGTTCCATTTCCTCAGCGTCTATCTGATCGTAATCCTCTTTAGTGAGCATAGGATTTCCGATTCTACCAGCAACAAGACCTTCATAGGATAATAGAACTGAACCCAGAAGTGCCATATGGTCTTTAGCAGTGTCTTCAGAGAAGCTTTGACCTTCTGGAAGGTTGAGAGCTATGTTGCACTGAATTATGTATCCATTTCCGGTTTTTGTACTCTGAGACTGAAAACCTGTGTTAGTCTCTTTCGGATTCACACTCGGAAACGATGAAAATCCACTGATGCTCTTGTTTGAACCCTGATCAGCTTTTTCTGATGAATCTCCAGCACTGAATGCAGTTTGTATTTTTGGACTTCTTTCAGATTCAGTAACTGGAACACTTCCTTTATAGTACATTTTAACATCTTGTTGACCACCTGGGCTATTCATCCGGGCTATCTTCTGTTGTTCCAGATCTTGCCCCTCTAACTTCTCAATAAACTGCCCGATAGTTAGTCTGTCATAAACACCTGTGTTCTTTAATATCATCAAATACGTTCCCCACTCTTTCTGAGGTAACGCATCAGCCAATTTTTCAACCCATTCCTCTCGACCTTTTTCAACTCCCAACATCGATAACGAACGCACTAAATGGCAATATCTCTCAATTAACTTTTTAGTATCCTCTCCTGGCAAACTGCTAAACAAATCAAACTCTTTTTTAAGTAATGCCTTCTTGCTTTTAAGCATACTTTCACTACCCTCGAATTTTGCTTTAAGAGCATCCCAAATTGATTTAGCAGTTTTGTCATGCTGTAGCAAAATGAATATATCTTCTTTAACCGCCTGCTGTAACAAGCTAATCATCATCTTTTCTGCCTTGTACATTGCCCGTTCTTGATCTGTAAATTCAGATATTTGTTTAGTAACTTGCAGCTCTGTTTTAGGCAATTTGTACTCTTCCAATATGCATTCCCACGATCTGAGATGATTTGCCTGAACCCAGTTTTCAAACCGATCTTTCCATCCGAAGTATTCTTCTATACTCATCAGTTTCGGAGGTTTCTGGGTAGTTCCCGTTTCGTTTTCAATACTCATGGCTTGTGCAATTGTGGCTGGAGTTGTTGGTGTAGCAAAAGCGTTATAAAAACTAGAATCCATGTTGACTTAGCACGTATTTCAAAGTAACTGACAGAAAAACGATTCAACAATTTTCACAAAAGCGAACCAAACAAAATGTCAAATACGCGATCCACACTTTGTTCGAAAAAGCGATCTTCGATGATCCAAATAAGCGATCCAGAAAACAATGTTTTGGAGCGGTCCAACAATTTTCCTTGGAGCGGTCCTGAGATGTAAACTTAAGAACGGTTCAAAGTGATGTATGAAAAAGCGGTTCACAATTTTGCTGTTCGAGCGGTTCAAGAAATCCAAATCAGCGATCCAACAGTCCGAATAAGCGAACTAAAACATCCGGATGAGCGGTTCAACTTGTCCGAATGAGCGAGTCAATGAGTCAAATAAGCGGTTCCAGGTAATGAAATGTACGAATGAGCGGTTCCACCTAATACCTAAAAGCGATCCATGCTGATGTCATCTCGAGCGATCCACATTTCGAACTTGTTTTGAACTGTTTTTAAGCTGATATTTGATCTGGAACTTCTAAGGGTTTATCTCGGTACTATGATGAACAGTCTGTGAGAACTTGAACGATTTTTGACCGAAAAATCTTCTTGAAATGAAAAAAGACGGTGTAGAAGCAAGAAATAACACTGAAAACCGGCTATATTCTGCAGAAAATCTCCTCCGTGGCTCTGATACCACTTGTAGGATCGTGTGTTGACCCAACCGAGTTGTTCAGAGATTTTCTCTTGCTCTTCAGATGCGGAAAAATAAGAAAAACAAGTAGAAATAGCACGATCTTCCTTTTAACTCTCTTTTGTATTGAATATAAACGTTTTACAGCTCAAACATCACACCGGCAGAGCTTCGGCGTGGAATTCAAGACCTCTCCTACTGGAATCGCTCATGGATCTATTTATAGAGTTCTGGAGTCGCTCATGTGGTCAAATGACACATGAGCGGTCCATACATGTACACATAAGCGACCCAAGGTGACAAATGAGCGACCCGACCATATCATGACCCTAAAGGCGACCCGACAATCTAAAACCTATACAGACTCCTGTTTTCTCGTATTTCAAGCCCTATGCTATACAATATGGTATAAGACATGATTCTAGACACTTAGACGGAATCAACAGATGTAGTGCACCAACAATCTGTACTATCAAGATTTGCCTGTATTCCGCGAATCTTATAGTTGACCATGGCCCCGTGTCCGCTGAGCACGGCCCCGTGGTGGGCGATGGAAGCTTCTACCACTTTGTCTTTTCTGCTGACACTTGGGCACGCCCCCGTGCTCACTGAGAACGGGGCGTGTTCAGTCTTCTGTCTTCTTGTTTTGCTTGGGAAGATGCTGTTGGGAGGTCGGGCATGCCACGTTTGCTCCTTTTCTTGTATTTATGTTAGATTTAGCTGCCTTTTTGCTTCTTTTGTTTATTTGAGCTCATTTAATCCTGAAAATACAAAAGGAAGACAAAAGCACACTTTTTCCAACATTAGTACTAAAAAGGTTTAGTTTTATGCCACAATTGATGTAATTTATATGTTGCATTTTGTGCACATCAGACACATCTTCGAATAAGTTGATCGGCACATATTTTAAAAAGATATGGGTCTTCCCAAAAGTAGTGTCTTACATCGGCAAAGTATTTTTTTCTTTGTTGATGTGACCAACCTTTGACTAAAATGCCACTAGCGAGGTAGTTGGCATAGTCGGCGTACCATGGTTCTTCTTGGTATTCAACCATTTCCAAAGATTCGGTGGGGAACTATTCAGTTACGAGCTCTTCTCGAGTCGACTCCAAAGATTCGGTGGGGAACTTTTCAGTTATGAGCTCTTCTCGAGTCGACTCCAAAGCGGGATCTTCTAAGCGTGACAAATGGTCGGCGGCGGTATTTTCGGCTCCTCTTTTATCTTTTATTTCAATCTTGAATTCTTGGAGGAGAAGAATCCACCGGATCAAACATGGTTTGGCATCTTGTTTCTTGAAGAGGTATCGAATGGCGGCCTAATCCGTATAGACTATTGTTTTAGAAAGAACAAGATAGGAACAAAATTTATCAAAAGCAAATACTACGGCTAGTAACTCTTTTTTCGGTTGTTGTATAATTTTCTTGAGCATCATTAAAAGATTTACCTGCATATTATATTGCATGAAAATGTTTTTCTTTTCATTGTCGTAAGACGGGTCCAACTGCAAAGTCACTTGCATCGCACATGATTTCAAAGGGTAATTTCCAATCGGGCGCTATCATGATTGGTGCATTGACTAACATTTCTTTTAAGGTTAGAAATGCTTTGTTGCATTCATCGTCAAAGCCAAATGGTGCGTCTTTTTCAAGTAATTTTGTTAGAGGTATAGAGATTTTTGAAAAGTCTTTGATGAATCGCCTATAATATCTGGCGTGTACTAAGAAACTTCGAATGGCTCGAATGGGAGTAGGTGGAGGTAGGCGGGAAATAGTGTCTATTTTGGCCCGATCCACTTCCATTCCTTCGTTTGAGATTTATGACCAAGTACTATTCCCTCCGCTACCATGAAATGACATTTTTCCCAATTAAGGGCGAGGTTAATTTCCTTACATCGGGATAGCATTCGTTCAAGGTTATCGAGGCATTGGCCATATGTATCTCCAAAGATAGAAAAATCATCCATGAAAACTTCCATTGTTTTTCTATCATATCATGGAAGATTGCCACGATGCAACGTTGAAACGCAACGGGGAAATTGCATAGATCAAAAGGCATGCGTCGATAAGCAAAAGTTCCATAGGGACATGTAAAAGTTGTTTTTTCTCGGTCCTCCGGTGCTATAGGAATTTGAAAATAACCGGAGAAACCATCAAGAAAACAATAAAATTTATGACCGGATAGTCTTTCCAACATTTGGTCAATGAAGGGTAAAGGAAAGTGGTCTTTCCTTGTTGCTTCATTTAACTTATGATAGTCAATGCAAACCCTCCATCTGATGACGGTTCTCATTGGTATTAGTTCGTTTTTATCGTTTGTTATTACCGTCATTCCTCCTTTCTTTGGGACTACTTGGACGGGACTTACCCATGGACTATCGAAAATGGGATAGATAAGTCTGGCGTCAAGTAGCTTGATGACTATCGAAAATGTGGTTGTATTACCGTTTTATAGTCATCTTCCATTAAAATTTTATGAGTGTACATGGATGGGTTGATGCCTTTGATATCCATGGGCCTCCACGCAATTGCATTTTTATGTTTTTTTTCAAAAGCTTTATTGGTTTTTCTTTTTCAAAAAATGTGAGTTTAGAAGAAACGATGATGGGGAACTTACCATGTTCGTCTAAGAATGCGTATTCTAGACCTTTATGTAGTTCCTTGAGTTCAAGTGACGGTGGGTCTTCAAAAGACCTCTTATTTTCTTCTTTATTAAGGTCGATGGCCGAAAAGGTTTGCTCTATGGCAATTTCCTCTTCGATGAACTCTTTTTCCTCTTCCGTATCGGCTGGTTCCGCTTCATCTTCGATTAAGGGGTCGTCATCATGAATTGGATACTTCATTGATTGGTCAAGATTGACATACCTTTTGTCGGCCCCTAATCGAAGTGGGAGGTTGTTTTGCTTCTGTTGGGTCAAGGCGTGATGTGATTTAAAAAAATGGTTGTCCCAACACAAGGGGGGCATCATCTAAGATGACAAAGTCAGTTGGGTCTACCTCTTGGATTGTTTGAATTAAGACATTTTCAACTATTCCTGTGGTATTAATCGTTTTGCGATTTGTAAGAAAAAATAGGAATTTTAAGAGGAGAAAAATCACTAGTACCCAATTTTTCGAAAATATACTTTGGCATTATGTTAACGCAAAGATCTTTATCGATTAGCACATTACTAACAAAGACGTTTTGAAAAAAAACGTGGTACCGGTTTTATGTTCATTCCATGATATTCATCTTTTATTAGTGAAGTTTGATCATTTGTTAACGTGACGCTTACTAATTCTTCGATTTTAGTAGAAGTGTTTAACTCTTTTAAAAACTTAGCATGTGAAGAAACCAAACAATGATTTTCAAAAGAAGGTTGTAAAACGTGAATTTCCGAAAAAGTTTGATCAATTTTAGAATCGTTAGTTTTAGACTTACCTTCTTGTTGAGTTGGTTCATGCGTGAGTTTTTCATTTTGTTCTTCTATTTTTACCTCTTCGATTATTACCTCTTTAGTACAAATAGCCTCTTCTTTTTCTCTAGATCCCTTAAGTAAGAGTTCTAGATTTTTGAGACCTTGTATGAGTCTTTCGGCTTCGGGAATGATTGTTGGTGGTGTGTCGTAAACTTCAAACGGATTGGCATCCCAATCAAAGTCTGACTTTGGGAGCTCAAACCTTGGTTCTTCATAAATGGTGTATGAAGAACTTGGTGTGGTGTATGAGGTTGATGGTCTAAAAAGGTCACAATATTGTACTGAATGGGAGTTTCCGTAAATGGTACGATAATGTTCTTCACAATCATCCTCAATATAATAGGTGTAGCCTTCTGAGTAGTAAGCCATTGTATTGGAAGATACCCAGAAGAATAACAAGCCTCGGGATCAGAAATAGAACTTAAAAATTTAACAGAAGATTGACCATGGCCCCGTGCTGAACTGGCACGGCCCCGTGGGCAGCTCTGTATCTGGGAGTTTTGAAAAGTTTTTAGAAAAGTTTGCAGCACGGGGGCGTGTCCCAACAGCACGGCTGCATGTTAATCTACTGTAAACAGAAAAAAAATTTAAAAACGAGCACGCAGTTTTGAAAAAATGTTAGAATTTGATTAGGCCACCGATTTTAAGCTTCCTTAAAATCCTTGTGTCCCCGACAACAGCGCCAAAAACTTGACGTGCGTGCGGGTGTATATATTTTTAGTTATATTTTTAGCCTTTTTTACTCGCCGATTTCAAGTTTTAAATTTATAAACATGATATTCTACTATCACTCTACACATACGCTAGGGCAAGTGCACCCATCGCGGACGTAGTATAGTGATGGCAAGATACCGAGGTTTTCCAAGGACACAAGAGCTTTTAATACCGGCTTATTGAGAAAAAGGTTTTTAAACTAATAAAAAGATAAAAACATAAAATAAAATGAAATAAAAACAGATAGACAAGAAAGAATAACTTGGATCCGACTGATCTTTCATGTACCCTTTTGATGATTTCCGTACTTTGGGCATTTTAAGAGATTATCTTAGTTATAGTATTAGGCCCCTCTTTTGAGGCGATGTTACCCTCAACCTAGTGGTTTGAGTTAGCAAGGATAGAATCCCACTAGGTCGGAATATTGAAAGATAATTAAGTAAGTTATTAATGCAAAATGTGGTGGACCCCCTTCCAGGCAGCGGTCACCCTCAACCCGTTGGTCTGAGTCAGCAGGGATATAGTCCTCGTGGGGTTGGTTTAAAGTTTTAATAGTAGTTTGTAAATAAGGGGTTCAAGCGGTTTCTTACTCTCAGTCGGGCCAGTCATTCCCGGCCAATCCATTGAGTAGTACTAAACTTGAACTAGGTTCTCTCAGGATCTATACACTGAACGAGACATAGAATTACCCAACCACCTTTCTAACCCCTTCCAAGTAGTTGACATGCGTTATATAGAAGGTAAAGACATGAATATGTGAATATACGACATATGAAGAATGGTTGAATAAATTCGCGTTCAATATAAAAAACTAATTATTAAAGTCATTAATACATACCCAATTAAAAAGTTGCCAAAGATTGGAAATCATAAAAGAAATACATAAAAGATATGTCTTCACCAAGTGATGTAAAAATTTTGCCAAGCATGGCCTTTGTTTGACAAAGATTCTTAATATCAATCCTGGATCCCGAGACTAAACACACACTCTATAAGATGGAAAATGGATGATGGTGGTGGATGATGGTGTTGTAGTGGTTGTGCAGTGGTGGCAAGTGAGAGAGAAGTGGTTTGCCAAGGGATGGTTTGAAGTGCAACCAATCACTTCTATTTATAGCTGAAATCAGAAGCTTCACCACGGCCCGTGCCTGCCTGGAACGGCCCCGTGGCCATCTCTCTCTCTCTTCCTCATTAACTGCTTGTCAGATTTTGTACTAACACGGCCCCGTGTGTCAATGGCACAGCCCGGGCGAAAGTACTTGTTGTACTATCGTAGATTTTGAAAATCTTTGAGTTGACCGCGCCCCGTGTTGGCTTAGCATGGCCCCGTGTCGGCTGCCAGTTTTATCCTTTGCAGTTGTTTTTTCTTCTATACAGCATCCATCTTCGGACACGGCCCGTGTCTGATGGACACGGCCCCGTGTCAAGTCTTCTGTTCATGCTATTTTGTGGTTTGGATGTAAATCGGGGCTTGGCGAGTTGTGTTAATTCCTCCTTTCTTGTATTTATGTTGCTTTTTGCTGTCTTTTTGTTCCTTTTGCACATTTAAGCTCTTTTGACCCTGAAAATTAAAAAGAAAGAGAAAACCAAGCTTTTTCCAATATTAGTACTAAAAAGGGGTTACTTTTATGCCGTATTTAATATAATTTCTATGTTGTATTTTAAGCACATCAAACTACAAGAAAAATTGAAGGATGAAGACACGTCCATAGTTGATACTCTGTCTCCAGCCCAACAGGAAAAGAAGCATAACGAGTGGATGGTTGCATTCTTCAAAAGCCATTTGAAACCTCCACCTCCTCCCACTCAGGCTTTGTATATGGAGTTAGAGAAAGATCGGTCAAAGGGTAATATCCTCAATTGGATGTATGTCAAAGAATTGAGATGTATGGCTATCAAGCATGAACATGAATCCAATACTTCGACTCATTACTCAGCATTCTTTCTCTAGATCACTATGATGTATCGACTCTCGCCCGAATCAGAGTAATCAACCGTGTAAATGACTTTGGGGTGAACCTGTTCGAGAGAAGGATTCGGTTAGGGAAGAGGAATTGTTGGAAGAATGAGCTGTACAAGCCTCCATTCCCACCACAGATTCAGCTTCGATTCAATTTTAATCCTGAAACAAACACTGGACGTTATAAGTTGAAGTAAAAGGCTCCAAGAGTAATGAAGCGGATTCCGTTAATGATGATGCCATTTGCGGGAACATAAAGCTATGGTGCTATGACTCAGAAACAAGTAAAGCGATGATTGTATTTCGAGATGACACACCGAACTTCCGGATACTAGATTACATGTGGATTGTAAACATGTCAAAGAAAGACATCCAAAAACTATTCAACAACAATAATTTCAATGAAGATGACGTAGTTCAACCATTAAAATTTTAGAAGGTTGTTCGAATATGTCACTGCTATGAGATCAACTCCGGAAATAAATGGACGTCTGCTCATCAACAATATTTGGAAGCCCTGGAGAATTGAAGAGTGAAGATCACAAGCTGCATCCAAGGGGGAGTTTGTTGATACATTTATGTCTACAGCTTGTAATAAGTCGTTATGTATTTGTTTCAGTCTTTGTATAAACGTTTATGTTTATTATTTGTTTAATTTTGTGAGAATTGACCAAAGTCAAACTACATCCTCTTGTCGTTTGACTTGCTCCATGTAGTGTATATGATATGTATGAAACCAAGCGACATCACATGTTGTCGTTTGGACTTTGCATGTATTGTTTGGTCCTGCTGTGTTATGTGTATATATACCAATAGTTATCTTTTGAAATGCGACACCTATAACAGAGAAGCATTCATTGTATATCTTGTACCGAAACTCTATCGAAATCAATGTATGAGAACTTTTGAGTATATTTTTGTGTGTATTGATTGAGTGTTGCTTTGGTTTGGTGTGTTAACTTGGATTACTAGTTAACACATTTACAACAAGAAATATTATTGTTCAAGATCGAAATCTGGACCTACAGTTATCCCACTAAAACCTACTAACAATGGTCTCAAAAGAAACAATCAGGTTGCATAAGACATACGAAAACTGCTTGTTACACCAATCAACCAAAAATCGTTACAACGTTTCCTAGAACTTGCAACGTGAGTGTAAACTAAAGGTTATTATATATGACTCTTTATCAAGATATATTGCCAGCAATTTCTCTGTAGTGAGAAGAAATATAAAAGAAAAAGAAAAAATGAAAGTTGTTGTTGTATTTGTGATAACCCGTATTCCAGAACCTTTCTTTGTGCTTGATGTAACATGTTTGGACGTTATGTGATTAACTAATGTGTTTGTTTGCAATAGAGCGCTATGTTTTTACTATGTTATGTGTTACATGAATGTGTTGTGAGTATGTATGTGTAATACACTTAGTCACACAACGACTTCAAATCGCACAAGCCTTTAGGGTCGTACACTTTGTGCCTTGTCACCCCTCTTTCTCGGCCCACTCTACTTGACTCGAGACCAAAAAGGGGCAACCCAAGCAAGGGTTCGGCCCACTCTTCTTGTCACACCCCCAAAATCCACATGCGGAACACTACCGCTTGGAGGCGTGACTGACCAGGATCCAGCCACTAATCATACTGAGCATTGATTTAATAGTAGGAATATTTACTATCCAAAGTAGTTAGCAACATCGTAGTTTGAGTTCGATAATTAGTTTAACCAAAACAGTGGAAGCAAAATCAAATAGTTTTAAAGATATTTCTTAGTTTAAGATAGTTAAACCCAGCACACGGGTTTTGACGAACACTACACATCCCCAAGCAGCCGCTCCTCAGTCACTGGTTACCTGCAAAGCATGCAGTAAGGGGTCAACAATAATGCTGAGTGAGTTCACTAGTTGTCCAGTTTTAGTTTACCAAAAACTTAAGTTGTTTAGATAAAGCATTTATAATCACGTTGTGGGGAGCTACCCCATCTGTAAGCTCACTAAACTGTAGATACCGAAACTGTTGACGGAAAGTTGTTGTGCCCCGAGTCAATGTCTATCGTCATTGACCATGTTGCAAGGTCTACTAGTTCACGCCCGATCTCCCCCGGTCACGGTGTGAGGTTGTCAAACCTAGTAGCGCTATCAACTAATAACCCGTTCGCCCCCGGCGATTAATCGGTACTGAAAGCAGGGACTTAAAGTGATAGAGTTTCGTTTAGCATGGCTAGTTGTGATTCATAAATAATATCCAAACGTATCTCCCCCGGAGATAGTAATTACCCATTTTGTTTTCCCCCGGAAGTAATGGTTCAAAAGTGTTTTCCCAAAGTTGGTAGTTGGTCCGTGTCCCTCCACGGGACGCATGCTTTTAGTGTGTGAACTCACCTTGGGTTGCTCGGCAGATTAGGTTACTTGTCAAACACGTTGGTCACCACGTCCTAACATGGTTACCAGTATAGGTCAGGTTTGGTGTACAAGCAATCACGTAAAATCTACACATAACTAACACGTAGCATGTATACAACATACAGTGGGTTATTGGGCCGGCCCTAACATTCACACATTCAAACAGAACTTCAGCAACACATAGTCCAGTTAACAGGTAGCCCATATTAAACACATTATGGCCCAATAACCTAAGTGGACAGCCCAGTCGCAACCAGGTGGTCTCGAGTCGCAACCAGGAGGTCTCGGCTTGTCACGCTGTGGTTGCGAGTCGCAACCGTGTGGTCTCGAGTTGTCACGCTGTGGTTGCGAGTCGCAACCGTGTGGTCTCGAGTTGTCACGCTGTGGTTGCGAGTCGCAACCGTGTGGTCTCGAGTCGCAATGCTGTCCTTTTCTTGTTCACGTGTTGATTCAGACTTAGTCAGGCTAAATTGTACCAAGCATCAGGCCCAAATCAGGAAACAACCAATAAGGTTTCAACTAACAATTTTCCTAATCTGACTATTAGTAAACATGGATCAAACATTGCCCTTTTTAAACCTTCAAGTCATCTTCAACAAGTTCATCACAAGTTCATCAATTTTTAGGGTTTTCATCTTAACATAATCATACATTTTTATGAACCAAAAATCACATATTTTATCAAGATCATCATGCAAGAACAAAGAAACATACATTCTTATAATCTTTAAACATGACTAGATTGGTTTAAACATTCCTAAAATATCATTCTTTTATTTATTCAAATGTCAAGTTAGCATGCTCATAAACAAACCACAACAATCTTCATGTTTCTCATGATTTCTACTCATTTAAGTTAACTAAGATCATATAAAAGAGGTCTAGTCATAAACATTTCATTCATCAAACATACAAGGCATCTAGTACACATATATAACACTAACCGGTTTGTGAAAAAGGCACCGAATAAAAGGAAGAAACCGAGAGTTGAAGTGTCCGAGTAGTGGTGATGAACTTGACCGAGTTTCTTGACCGAGATTCCTTGGTCGGTTGGATCCGAGAGAAAGGAAGGAGATGAGTTTGGTGGTTTGAGGTTTGTAATGAGAGAGAATAGAAGGAGTGTGGGTGTGTTTGTGTAGCAAATGAGGGAAGTGGGGAAAGTTTGGGGGTTTTATACAAGGTTTCAAAATGGGCTTAGGGGGGTTTCGGCCCAAACCGGTTACGGCCCAAGAGGCCCACTCGAGACCGAGTGGTCTCGAGTCGTGGTCTCGACTCACCTACATATATATATATATATATATAATACATACATACAACACATATCATGCAACAGGTCACGTTTCCATTTAATAACATATATATACACAAAGATATTACAAGATGTTCGTTCGGAAAAACCTAGAGTGTCACACTTCTAATCCGATTATATGTTCACACACACACACCCATCATTGGGGTTTTTGCTTCTCATAGCTTGCAATCAAGAAAACACACACAAAACCCTAGAACTCTCTCTCTCTCTTCCTCTCTTCCTTGAGCGACGGCAGCCCCTCACCCGAAGCCCACCCATCTCGAGCAAACTAGTCTTCTCGGTTTTCTGGTTAGTGTTAATCCTTGATAGTTTGCTATGTTTTTGATGTCATGTTGTTATGTGATGAACTAGGGTTTCATGATAGTAAATATGTGGACGAAACTATGATCACTAGTCTGGATTATGTGTTTAAATACGATATTAACATGTAGAAGGAAAACTATTTTGTTGATTGATTAGAAACATGTGTTCGCAAAACTATTAGAAGGAATTGTATGACCGATGTAGGTTGTTTAGAACCGATTGCATGTGTTGGGTTGATGATATTCGAACATATGATGTGTTGTATTGATTGGTTTGATGTACACATGACTTAGGGTTACATATTAGTCCTTGAATTCGCTAATCTTGTTGGTGCACTGAATGTCTGTTTACTGCGTCTTTATCGAGTCTTAGGTATAGATAGGTTAGATTGGAGCTTGGAAATGAAAAGTGGATTTTAGATTGTAATTCCGCTCGAAATAACTAGAAGTCATTTCAAGCGAAATCAGGATATTGTGTAATTCCGCTCCAGATAGGTTTTTGGTGATTCCGCTCCAACATGTCTAGTTGGTGATTCCGCTCCAAATGATACTTGCTGATTCCGCTCGAAACATCATCAAGGGGTTCTGCTTGAACCATTTCCAGCGGAATCAGACATACTATAAATAGGTCAGTGATGATATCATTCGTAATGTTTTGGAGCGAAATCAGGTCATGCTGTAGGTGTCGAGCTGCTGTCAAAATTTACTCAGAAAGCATTAATAGAAAGGAAATTGAAAGGATAAAGCTGTTGTGACTTTGATTACTTTGATTCCGCCTCTGTATTCAAAGATGAAATGCCTTTACTGACTATTTAAGGTCGCACACAGTGCAACAAATCTGATGATCCGATTGAAGGTGTAATCGTTGTTCATTCTTAGAGACTTGTTAGGGTAAATAATTTTTGCATAATTTCTGATTTGATCTGATTTGAAACTGCCAAACATGTTAGCAATTGTTATGGGATTTAATGAGCTGCAAATAAGGAAGTTTGTTACACATTAGTCTCGACACAGGTTGCGAGTCGAGAACTCATAGTCTTGACTCGAGAACTCATAGTCTTGACTCGAGACTACATCGCACCAGCACTCAAAACAGCTCAAGACTCGAGACCACGGTTGCGGGTCGTGTTGCGACTCGAAACCTGACTCGAGACCGCCTGGTCTCGAGTAATGGACACATGACCCGAGACCCCTTAGTTGTAACTCGAGAACTCCAAGACTCCAACCCGAGACCACACTGTCTCGAATCGAAATCCCTAGTCTCGACTCGAGACCACATAATCACACTTTTGATTTGGACTTTCACTGCTATAGGATTGCGTGATTGGGCTACATGTTTGGACTCTGTCTGTTTACGTAAATGTAATTGTTGAACGTTGTATGTGGACTACTAACTGCCATGATTTTACGTGTATGCCGTGATCAATACTTGTATGCAACTTGTTAGTATACATGTAGAAAACCATACGTGCACTACTTGAACCTAGACCTGACTTGTATGGTAACCATGTTAGGACGTCGTTGACCCTAGCAGCTCGATTTGACCTTTCGCTTATCTGCCGAGCTAACCTAAGGTGAGTTCACACTTTCTACAAAGCATGGTAATTCCCGGTGGGTTGGGAATTGGTTAAGGAATACGGATTCCTCGTCCTTCTTGGGTAGGACAGCACGGGTTAAGGAATGTAATTCCTCGTCCTCTTGGACAGTTTAAAGTTCACTAGACCAAAACTCTATCACGAAGTCCCTCCTTTTATATCGACTTAATCGTCGGGCCAATGGCGAGCGGGTCATTAGTTAGATAGCGCTATTTAGGTCTGACAAGCCTCACACCGTGCCGCAGAGGACGGGCGTGAACTAATAGATCTGGGCACGTCAATGATGATAGACATTGACGCAAAGGGCACATAAACATGACTAACGTCAGTGGTCAATATGGTAACGAGTCTAGCAGTGTAAACATGGGGTAGCCCCCACGGCTGGAATGCCAGAGTAAATGGGATAAAACAAATCACGTTTTCAACTATGGGGTAACCCCCACGGCAAGGATGCCAGCTAAAGGAAACTATGTTTTTGGAATAACATAAACAAACACCCAACTGTGAACTCGCTCAACTTTGTTGTTGACTCGTTACTACATGCTTTGCAGGTCATTAGGTACTTAGCCGGAGCTTGCATGGAAAAGAGTCGTTGTGGGACATGGAGTGTTGAGTTCCATGTTAAACATTTGAACTTCTTAAAACTTATGTTTTGGTTTTACAACTTATGCTTCCGCTGATAACTTGAACTTGGTTAATTTGTTTGGACACCAATTATATTGCGGTTGGTTTTATATATTTACATTAAATACGTTGTTCAATGTGATTGGTGGCTTGATCCTGGTCATGTCCCACCTCCATGCGGTGATACTCCGCTTGTGGATTTTGGGGGTGTGACAGATTGTTATAAGAGCCATTGGTTATAGTGAACTTGGTTTAAAAAGGGGAAAAAGTTATGATAAAACCAGACTATAACCTATACAGTGCTCAACGATCCACAACGACGCTTCGCTCCACATGCAAGACTCAACACTATAGGTGATATGATTTATGTTTATATTGCCTGCTTGTTAGTTTACAGAGAACAGTGCTCATGGTATGCTTAGATAACTTGGTAACTACTGTTTGCAACATTGCGTGTTTACTCTCTTCTATCACTCCACACTTACGCATTATCGCGACACTATTCTCACTTATGCTCTCCTTATTGTGAAGATCATGAGTGGACGTATCAACCTAACTCAAGCCCAGTTGACGGCTTTGATCAACGAACAAGTTGCTGCGGCACTTCCAGCCGCACAGGCAGGAGGTATACCTTGCCATTTCAACTTACTCTAGGATCTCTAGGTCCTACTCTCGTAAACCAACTCTTGTGTTAAACGTTGTCCTTTCTTACTCTCGCGACAGGTCAACCTGCACAGCCTCCTGTGTGCACTTTCAAAACCTTTATGGACTGTCGACCTAGTACCTTCAGTGGTATTGAAGGAGCTATAGGTCTCCTCAACTGGTTCGAGAAGCTCGAATCCGTCATCGAAATGTGTGAATGCCCTGAGGCTCGAAGGGTGAAGTATGCTACCGGTACTCTCGAAGGTGTAGCACTCACGTGGTGGAATGCTCAGGTTTAGATGCTGGGGTTGGTTGCTGCTAATGCCACCCCGTGGAACGACTTCAAAGATTTGATCAAGGAAGAGTATTGTAGTCGTGATGACATCCACAAACTGGAAGTGGAGTTCTACAACTTAAAGATGACGGGTTCTGAAATTGAGGCGTATACGAAGAGGTCGAATGAACTGGCCGTGTTGTGTCCTACTATGGTGGACCCTCCTATCAAGTGTATCGAGCTGTACCTTAAGGGTTTAGTGCCTGAAATTCAAATCCATGTGACTTCAGCTAACGTCGCTACTATCCAGCAAGTTGTTCGCCTGGCTCATCGTCTCACTGATCAGGCAGTCGAGCAGAACAGGCTGCCCAAGCGTATTAGTACTACTGCTTCTGATGCTCCAAGCGACAACAGGCGCAAATGGGATGGAGTCTCAAGCAAAGGTTCAACATCAGCTCAGTCTCAATCTGAACAGCGAAAGACTGATGACAACAAGAGCCCTAGTCAATCATCTGGTAATCAAAGTCAAGGTGGGTACAGGGGAATCCACCCCATATGCAATCGTTGTAACCTACACCACAGTGGGCCATGCACAAGGAGTAACTGTCATCGGTGCAACAAGCCAGGCCATGCCATAAAGGATTGCAGGAATTTACGCCCTGCGAATCAGAATCGTCAGCAACAACAAGCTCCATTGAATCAATGCCAGCAACAGCAACAGCAGGGTAACAAGAAAGGGTGCTTTCAGTGTGGTGCTGAAGGCCACTTCAAGAGAGACTGTCCCCAACTGAACCAGAATCAGAACAACAACCAGGGGAATGGAAACAACGGAGGTAACAACAACGGCAATGGCGCCTGGGGACGTGCCTTCGTGATTAGTCAGGGAGAAGCAAGGAACGATCCCAACGTCGTGACGGGTAAGTTCCTATTAGACGACTTCTATGTTTCTGTTTTATTTGATTCGGGTTCCGATACTAGTTATGTGTCCTTAAAAGTTAGTCAGATGCTTAAGCGTGCCCCAATTTTCTTAGACACCAAGCATGTTGTAGAGCTAGCGAATGGTAAAAGTCTTTAAGCCACACACATAGTTAAGGGATGTAACCTCACTTTCGCTGGTCAGACCTTCTCTATCGACCTCATTCCTATCGTTCTGGGTAGTTTCGACGTTGTTATTGGGATGGATTAGTTATCGAATCATCAAGCGGAAACCATTTGCAACGAGAAGATTGTCCGCATCCCGCGTTCTGGAGAAGAACCTCTTATTATCCGTGGCGACAAGAGTGGTGCTATCGTGAGCATCGTCTCTTTCCTTAAGGCTCAGAAGTGTTTGTGAAAGGGCCACACCGCTATTTTAGCCCTCGTGACTGATACTTCATTGAAAGAAAAGAAGATGGAAGACATTCCAATTGTACGTGACTTCCCTGAGGTATTTCCTGTGGAATTACCTGGTCTTCCGCCTTATCGTTAGGTCGAGTTTCAAATCGAGCTAGCTCCTGGAGCAGCACCAATAGCTCGTGCACCATATCTCTTAGCTCCATCAGAATTGGAAGAACTATCTATGCAACTACAAGAACTCTTGGATAAGGGTTTCATTCGTCCTAGCTCTTCGCCCTAGAGAGCTCCAGTTTTGTTTGTGAAGAAGAAAGACGGTACCTTCAGAATGTGTATTGACTACCGTGAACTCAACAAGGTGACCGTAAAGAATCGCTATCCTCTTCCACACATTGATGACTTATTCGACCAGCTACAAGGGTCGAGCTACTACTCGAAGATTGACCCGAGGTCAGGTTACCATCAACTGAGAGTCCGCGATGAGGATATCTCTAAGACAACGTTCAGGACTCGATATGGGCATTACGAGTTCCTGGTTATGCCTTTTGGGCTGACGAACGCACCTGCGGTCTTCATGGACCTTATGAACAGAGTGTGCAAACCTTACCTGGATAAGTTCGTTATTGTATTCATCGATGACATTCTGATCTATTCTAAGAGTCAGGAGGAACACGAACAACACCTGAAGCTTATTTTGGAACTCCTTCAAACAGAGCAGCTGTATGCAAAGTTTTCGAAATGCGACTTCTGGCTTCGTGAAGTCCATTTTCTAGGCCACGTGGTAAACCAGGAGGGGATTCATGTTGATCCATCCAAGGTTGACTCGATCAAGAACTGGCCTGTGCCCCGTACTCCAACGGAAATCCGCCAATTCTTGGGTTTGGCGGGTTACTATAGAAGGTTTATCAAGGATTTCTCCAAGATTGCGAAACTTCTCAGCTCGCTAACTTAGAAGGGTGTCACCTATCGTTGGGGTGATGCACAGGAATCTACTTTCCAACACTTAAAGGATAGACTGTGTAGCGCACCTATCCTCTCATTGCCTGAAGGCACAGACGATTTTGTGGTTTTTTGCGACGCATCCATCCAGAGACTAGGTTGTGTGTTGATGCAACGTGACAAGGTCATTGCCTACGCATAACGCCAACTTAAAGTTCACCAAAGGAACTACACCACACACGATTTGGAGGTGGGAGCTGTTGTTTTTGCACTTAAGATATGGAGACATTACCTGTACGGTACCAAGTGCACCATTTACACCGATCACAGGATTCTCGAGCATATCTTCAAGCAAATGGAGTTAAACATGCGACAACGTCGATGGGTCGAGCTCTTGAATGATTACGAATGCGTAATCAAGTATCACCCAGGAAAGGCCAATGTAGTGGCTGACGCCCTCAGTCGAAAGGAGACAAAACCTAAGCGTGTACGCGTGTTACAACTTACCATTCAATCTAGTCTTCCTGCTTAGATACGAGATGCTCAGGTTTAAGCATTGAAAGCAGAAAATATCAGGCCCAAGTCCCTGCGAAGATCGAGGAAACGGTTAGAACAAAAGGAAGACGGCGCATACTACGTAACAGGACGCATTTGGGTCCCATTTTATGGAAACTTACGTGAGCTTGTGATGGACGAAGCACATAAGTCTCGTTACTCGGTACATCCTGGTTCGGATAAGATGTACCATGACTTAAAGACCACGTATTGGTGGCCTAGCATGAAAGGCCATATAGCAACCTACGTGAGTAAATGTTTGACTTGTGCAAGAGTCAAAGTCGAATACCAGAAACCATCAGGCCTACTTCAGCAACCAGAAATCCCGAAATGGAAATGGGAGAAAATTTCCATAGACTTCGTTACTGGCCTGCCTAGATCTCAATGCGGAAATGACACTATTTGGGTGATAGTGGATTGGTTATCTAAGTCTACACACTTTTTGGCTATCAAGGAAACAGACAAGTTCTCTACTTTAGCAGACGTCTACCTAAAGGAAGTGGTTTCGAGGCATGGGGTGCCAACCTCTATCATTTCCGACCGTGATGCACGTTTTACCTCTGAACTGTGGCAAGCAATGCACAAGTCCTTTGGCTCACGTTTAGACATGAGCATCGCTTATCATCCACATACGGATGGGCAGTCTGAGCGCACCATCCAAACCCTTGAAGACATGCTTCGAGCATGTGTGATTGATTTTGGCAACGGCTGGGAAAAGCATCTCCCGTTAGTGGAGTTTTCGTATAGCAACAGCTACCACACCAGTATCCAGGCCGCTCCGTTCGAGGCATTGTACGGACGTAAACGCCGATCACCCCTTTATTGGGCAGAAGTTGGTGACAGCCAGATTACTGGCCCAGAACTCGTGGTGGACACAACTGAGAAGATTACTTAGATACGACAACGAATGGCGGCAGCTCGTGACCGTCAGAAAAGCTACGCTGATAAGCGCAGGAAACCACTCGAGTTCTAGGTTGGGGATCGAGTGCTACTCAAAGTTTCACCTTGGAAAGGTGTTATCCGTTTTGGCAAACGTGGCAAACTCAAACCGCGATACGTTGTACCTTTTGAAATCATAGAGAAAATAGGCAAAGTGGCCTACAAACTGAACCTACCCGCAGAACTCAGTGGAGTTCACAACGTATTTCACGTATCGAATCTGAAGAAGCGTCTGTCAGATGAGACCCTCATAGTTCCTTTGAAGGAGCTCACAATCGATGATCGGCTGCGATTCGTCGAGGAACCAGTAGAAATTATAGACCGAGACGTTAAGGTTCTCAAGTGTACCAGAATACCTCTTGTTCGAGTTCGTTGGAACTCCCGTCGTGGCCCAGAGTTTACCTGAGAACGAGAAGACCAAATGAAACACAAGTATCCCCAGTTGTTCGGGAACAGTGAAACCACTACTGAGGCTGAAGCTACTGCGGAATTTTGGGACGAAATTCCAAACCAACGGGGGGAGGATGTGACACCCCAGGAAAACCAGGAAAACCATGCAACTTAACTAGCTTCCTTAGTGAGAACGTGCTAAATTTCAGGACGAAATTTCCTTCGACTTGGGGATGATGTGACAACCCGTATTCCAGAACCTTTCTTTGTGCTTGATGTAACATGTTTGGACGTTATGTGATTAACTAATGTGTTTGTTTGCAATAGAACGTTATATTTTTACTATGTTATGTGTTACATTAATGTGTTGTGAGTATGTATGTATAATACACTTAGTCACACAATGACTTCAAATCGCACAAGCCTTTAGGGCCGTACACTTTGTGCCTTGTCACCCCTCTTTCTCGGCCCACTCTACTTGACTCGAGACCAGAAAGGGGCAACCCAAGCAAGGGTTCGGCCCACTCTTCTAATCTGATTATATGTTCACACCCACACCCATCATTGGGGTTTTTGCATCTCATAGCTTGCAATCAAGAAAACACACACAAAACCCTAGAACTCTCTCTCTCTTCCTCTCTTCCTTGTGCAACGGCAGCCCCTCACCCGAAGCCCACCCATCTCGAGCAAACTAGTCTTCTCGGTTTTCTGGTTAGTGTTAATCCTTGATAGTTTGCTATGTTTTTGATGTCATGTTGTTATGTGATGAACTAGGGTTTCATGATAGTAAATATGTGGACGAAACTATGATCACAAGTCTGGATTATGTGTTTAAATTCGATATTAACATGTACAAGGAAAACTATTTTGTTGATTGATTAGAAACATGTGTTAGCAAAACTATTAGAAGGAATTGTATGACCGATCTAGGTTGTTTAGAACCGATTGCATGTGTTGGGTTGATGATATTCGAACATATGATGTGTTGTATTGATTGGTTTGATGTACACATGACTTAGGGTTACATATTAGTCCTTGAATTCGCTAATCTTGTTGGTGCACTGAATGTCTGTTTACTGCGTCTTTATCGAGTCTTAGGTATAGATAGGCTAGATTGGAGCTTGGAAATGAAAAGTGGATTTTAGATTGTAATTCAGCTCGAAATAACTAGAAGTCATTTCAAGCGAAATCAGGATATTGTGTAATTCCGCTCCAGATAGGTTTTTGGTGATTCCGCTCCAAGATGTCTAGTTGGTGATTCCGCTCCAAATGATACTTGGTGATTCCGCTCGAAACATCATCAAGGGGTTCCGCTTGAACCATTTCCAGCGGAATCAGACATACTATAAATAGGTCAGTGATGATATTGATGTGTGTCGGTGTGTATATAATTTAGATATATAATTAAGCCCATTTTACACCTTTAGCCAAGTTTTAAATTTATAAAACACGATATTTACTAACACTAAACACACATATGGGCATGTGCACCCATCGTGGACGTAGTATAGTGTTGGTAAGATACCGAGGTCGTCCAAGGACACAAGAGCTTTTAATGCCGGTTTATCCTCAACGTCTAATCAAATCAAAAAGTTAGAAAAATGTTTTTTTTTTTAAATTAAGAAAGTAAAAACTAACTAAATGCTGAAAAATAAAAATAAAATAAAAACAGATAGACAAGATGAATCACTTGGATCCGACTCGTGTATTAGTATAACCTTTGATTATTTTCGCACTTTTGCACTTGTTTAAGAGATTATCTTAGTTATTGTAGTAGGCCCCTCTTTTGAAGGCGACGTTACCCTCAACCCAGTAGTTTGAGTCAGCAAGGATACAATCCTAAAGGGTTGGATTATTGGAAGATAATGAATTAAGTTATTAATGCAAATTGTGGTAGGCCCCGCTTTTGGCGGTGACGTTACCCTCGGCTAAGTAGTCTGAGTCAGCAGGGATACAGTCCTAAATAGCCGGGTTATAGTATTAATAGTAGTTAACTTATGAGGGAGTCAAAGAGTTTGGATCCCCGCCATCCAATACCTATGGGCATTGAAGGAGATCCTACTAAATTTGACCCAGGTCCCTTGCAGGACCTCTAAACGCTGAACAAGGGCAAGACCCTTACCAAACCGTTCCCTTAACCCCCGACCAGGTAGCCAACATACCTCCATATAGACCGTGGAGATATGAATGGTGAAAATCTTTTATTTTATATAGACAGTAAAATAATGCCAAGACACCACGGACAAACGATAAGGAAAGATCACCTTCAACATAAGCAACTAGTTATTAAAGTCATTAATACAAAACCAAATAAAAAGTGCAAAAGATTAAAAATAAAAAGTATTATACTAAACACTTGTCTTCACCAAGTGATGTAAGAGACTAAGGCAAACATGGCCTTGATTGTCAAGAACTCTTACTATCAATCTTGGATCCCGAGACGACTCACACACTCTACGATGGACAATGGATGATGGTGGTGGATGATGGTGTTATGGTGGTGGTGGGTGGTGGATGAAGTGTGAGAGAGGTGGTGTGCCAAGGGGTGAGTTGGAATGAAACCAAGCACTCCTATTTATAGGCTGAACAGAAGGCTGGGCACGGCCCCGTGTCCGCTGGACACGCCCCCGTGCCTGTTTGACACTCTCTCTCTTCATTAATTGTAATTCGCAATTACAATTAATGCGCCTGCTGTACTTTCGCCACGCCCCCGTGCTCACTGGACACGGCCCCGTGGTGGGCAATAGAAGCTTCTACGGGTTTGTCTTTTCTGTTGCTTCTTGGGCACGGCCCCGTGCTGGCTGAGCACGGGGCGTGTTCAGGCTTCTGTTTTCTCTTCTTTGCTTGGGAGGATGCCGTTGAGGGTTCGGGCAGTCTACTTTTATTCTTTTCTTGTTTTTATGTTAGAATTAGCTGTCTTTTTACTTCTTTTGTGAATTTAAGCTCATTTCATCCTGAAAATACAAAAGGAAGACAAAAACACTCTTTTTCCAACATTAGTACTCAAAAAGGGTTAGTTTTATGCCTTATTTGATGTAATTTATATGTTGCATTTTACACACATCAAATACCCCCACACTTGAACTTTTGCTTGTCCTCAAGCAAAACTCTTTAAATGTGGCTTACACTCCCAAATGGAATGGGTAGAAGAGAAGGTTTTTGGCTTGTTATAGAGTGTCGGGAATCCAAGATCTTTTTGGGTTTCATTTTTATTTATTTACAATCCTATTCGTTATGATTTATTTAGAACGTTTCATAGGACAAATTACATATTTGGGCATAACATGCCTTTTTAAAATTTCATTTATATACAAGTTCACATACCTCACGGGAGAAATCACTCAACACTCGGCCGAAGGTGTATTTTTTTGTGAATCACTCGAGAGCGGCATGGAACTTACGCCTTCCATAGGCTTGCCAAGCAATCAATCCTCCTCCTTTTTAACTTTATACCTTTGTAAATATCAAGAGGACTTTTTGGGTGAAGGGTTAGGCTTGGGCTAAAGGTGGGTGGTTGGGTTAGTGGTTAGTAAAAGGGCGAAAAGCGTAAAAAGCGTCGGTTTTCGTAACACATTTTGTTTTTAGTGACTTTTTATTTTGAAGTATTTCTACAAACAAGCTTTTGTCTGTATAGCTTTGTTTGTTTTTAACTTCATCATCATTTTTTTTTAGTCACATAAAAGAACGAGCTTGCGAAAAACCGAGCTTGTTACTAAAATAAAGGGTGAAAAATAAAAAGGGTTTTTGGTGGGTAAAAAGGGTTTAGGGTAAAGAAACGAAAGGTTTAGGCTCAAAGGGGTTAACTAGGGGGATTTTGGGTAGGTGGTAAAAAAAAATTGAAAAATAATGGTGTAGAAAGAAAAATGGTTAGTCCTAATGCCTCTATCATTTAGTTACTTGGGTTTAAGTTGGTAAGGACCGGGAATGAATCGTCGTGGCAAGTTCTAGAGTTGTAAGAACCAAGCGGCTTATTCACACAAGAAACGAAAAATGAGCATTTAGTCTAAAGATGTAAATTTGTATGCTTTATAAAGGCTCAAAACTCACTTTTGTGGGAATGGGTTTTTAATGTGATCAAGTATATATAACCAAATTTTAACTAGACTTGATATGCCGTTTCATAATTTTCTTATGTTGGTTCTTGTTATCGCGACGCTCTCGGTTGTAAATTTTATAAAAATATAACCTTATTAATCTTGGGATTCCTAACTTAAACTTCAGACAAGTAAAAAGAGAAAATGAAAAATTTTTTGAAAAAATTTGGGGTGTTTAGCAGGTTCCAATAGAGTTTTGTGTAAGGCTTGTTGTTAGGACTTGCAAAATTTCAAAGTGTTAGCTTCCCCCCCCCCACACTTAAATTACACATTGTCCTCAGTGTGTCCCAAAAATAAATTTTTAGGTTGATTGGATGTGTAATGTGGTGTTAAAAAGCAAAGATTTATGTTACTGGCAGTCTGGACACGGCCCGTGGGGACCGGACACGGCCCCGTGTTCAGGTGCCAGTAACAGAAATTAAAGAAATGAGACAGAAGCCCGGACACGGGGGCGTGTCTGGTGAACACGGCCCGTGTCCAGTTACCTGAACTGGGCATTTTTCTGCAGGTGGTTCAGCACGGGGCCGTGTTGGTTGAGCACGGCCCGTGTTGAGCCTTCTGTAATGGAGATTTGTGTCGGGTTGCTTCGTTCTTTGTGCATGGGGCCATTTTTCTCGTTTCCTTTTCATCCATTATCACCACCAGTGTGTTTTATTCCTGCAAATTAAAACTAAAACATTAAATTAAACTAAGGATAGTTCCGCGGAATGCCTCCGTGGTGCGCCACGTTTATAAGGGTCCTTGGCTAGACCCAATGTGAGGTTATATATTTTCTGAGTGGGATGCTTGGCGTCCCATGTTACACCGTCGGAGAGCAGCATCCAAGCTCGAATCAATAACCTTCATGTAGTTGACCGGGTCGTCGTCCTCTATTCTCTTCCCAACTCCGAATTTTACTTCATCATCCCCATACCTCAAGGTGAGTGTTCCGTCATTCATATCTACCACCGCTTGTGCGGTGGCAAGAAATGGTCTCCCTAGTATGAGGGGGACCTCGGTGTCTTCCTCCATATCGAGTATGACAAAGTCGGCTGGATAGACGAATCTGCTTACCTTTACCAAGACATTTTCAATGACACCTTGTGGGAATTTGACGGATCGATCAGCGAGTTGTATGCTCATTTTTGTAGGACTCGTGGTTCCCAGGCCGAGTCTTTTAAACATTGATGAGGGCATGAGGTTAATGCTAGCCCCAAGGTCGGCTAGGGCATTACGAACGGGGGACTCCCCTATTGAGCAGGGAATCGTGAAGCTTCCGGGATTGATTTTCTTTTGGGGAAGTTTATTGAGTACGAGGGCAGAGCATTCTTCGCCTAAATTGACTAATTGCAAATTTTCATTTTTCTTTTTATGAGTGAGGAAGTCCCTCATGAACTTAGAGTATTTGGGCATTTGGGTTAGGACCTCAATAAAAGGAATATTGACATGCAATTGCTTTAATAGACTTTCGAACTTCGCGAATTGCTTATTGGTCTTCTGACGAATTAACCTACCGGGGTACGGAACTAGAGGAGCTTTGGTAGGCTCTGGTGACGGAGGGGAGTTCTTTTCCTGCAGAGGTGTGGGTGCCGTTTCTTCCGTTGGCGGCGGCGCTTCTGCAGGCCCTACGGTGTGGTTTCGTAGCGTGATGAGGTGAACTTGCGCTTTTGGGTTTGTTTCGGTATTGCTAGGTAATGCGCCTTGCGGTCTCTCGGCAAAATTTTGAGCTATTTGATTTAATTATTTTTCTATGTTTTGAATACTAGCTTGTTGATTTCTAAAATTTGATTCTAATTGTAGAAATCTTTCCGAGTTTTTCTTTTCAGTGTCGGAGATGAGGCGAGATACAATATCTTCAAGCCTTTCTCGTCCACTTTGTTGTTGAGTGAAATTTTGTGACTCATTTCTTGGTTGTTGAAAGTTTGTTCGTTGGGTTTGTTGGTTACTACTATTGCCGGGTTCTCTCCAACCAAGGTTTGGGTGGTTTCGCCATCCTTGGTTGTAAGTTCCCGTTGGAGGACCCGACGGCCTAGGTCTATTATCAATGTAGTTTACCAATTCTTGTTGATCGTCCGTTTCTTTCATACAACTCCAATTTTCATGTGACCCACCACACCCTTCACAAGCCATAACCGAGACTGTTTTTGTCATTTCCAATTTTTTTTATTTTTGAAGAAAGGGCCTCGATTTGGGCTTGTAAAGAAGTGCTTTCACCGACCTTATGGGCGCCCGGGGCAATAGATTTATTGCCTCGGGGGGTGTGCCATTGAAAATTGGTTTGAGCAATTTCCTCAATTTGGTTATATATTTCATGCGGGCGTCGATTACCTAAAAGTCCCTCGGAGCTAGAATCAAGTGTCTGCCTTGTATGTGGCAACAATCCATTATAGAAAGTGGATACTTATTGCCATATCGCAAGGCCGTGATGTGGACACTTGCGTAATAACTCCTTGAACCTTTCCCAAGTTTCATATAAGGATTCCCCGTCCTCTTGTGAATATGTATTAATTTCAGTCATTAATTTAGCCGTTTTAGCGGGAGGGAAATACTTATATAGAAATTTTTGGGCTAGTTCATCCCAGGTGTTTACTGATCCAGCTGGGAGGGCGTTGAGCCAAGCTTTTGCTCGGTCTTTTAGTGAGAAAGGAAACATTCGGAGGCGGATGGCGTCATTTGATGCTCCGTTGATCCGAAAGGTATCACATATTTCTAAGAAATTAGTAATATGTAGATGAGGATCCTCGTCCGCAAGCCCATGGAAGGTTGCGGAGTTTTGGAGCATTTGTATCAAATGCGGCCGAAGTTCGAAGTTATTAGCTTCAACATTCGGAGCATTGATAGCGGCGCCTAAGTTACCTACGGTGGGTCGTAGATAATCCATGAGGGTACGTTGGTCCGCCATTGGAGGTGAATCACCCGAAACCTTCTCTTGGTTTTTAGCTTTTAATCTTTTTCTGAGAAAGCGTTCGGGTTCTTCTAGAGGTTCTTTTATGTCCTTATTAGAACTGGAGCTCATACACTATGTAAGATTGGCGTCGGGTTCCAAGTCCTGTAATAAAAACAGAAAAAAAAATGCTGGTCAGAAAGTTCACCACGGCCCCGTGTTCAGCGAACACGGCCCGTGGTCGGAGTTACAGTGATTGTTTTCCAGATCCCAGTTACTGGAAGTTGGACACGGCCTCGTGTTGCACCGACACGGCCCCGTGGTCAGCCTTCTGTAACTTGGAAAACTAAAAACTGCCAGTAACGATGCTGGGCACGGCCCGTGTCCGACCAGGCACGGCTCGTGCTGAGCTCTGCAGAAGCTGAAAAACTAAGAAAATCCTAAAAAGATTAAAAAGAAAAATAAAAATATGATTAGGCCGTTGATTCCTAACTTTCTTAAAATCCTTGTGTCCCCGGCAACGGCGCCAAAAACTTGATGTGTGTCGGTGTGTATATAATTTAGATATATAATTAAGCCCTTTTTACACCTTTAGCCAAGTTTTAAATTTATAAAACACGATATTTACTAACACTAAACACACATATGGACAAGTGCACCCATCGTGGACGTAGTATAGTGTTGGTAAGATACCGAGGTCGTCCAAGGACACAAGAGCTTTTAATACCGGTTTATCCTCAACGTCTAATCAAATCAAAAAGTTAGAAAAATGTTTTTTTTTTAAATTAAGAAAGTAAAAACTAACTAAATGCTGAAAAATAAAAATAAAATAAAAACAGATAGACAAGATGAATCACTTGGATCCGACTCGTGTATTAGTATAACCTTTGATTATTTTCGCACTTTTGCACTTGTTTAAGAGATTATCTTAGTTATTGTAGTAGGCCCCTCTTTTGAAGGCGACGTTACCCTCAACCCAGTAGTTTGAGTCAGCAAGGATACAATCCTAAAGGGTTGGATTATTGAAAGATAATGAATTAAGTTATTAATGCAAATTGTGGTAGGCCCCGCTTTTGGCGGTGACGTTACCCTCGGCTAAGTAGTCTGAGTCAGCAGGGATACAGTCCTAAATAGCCGGGTTATAGTATTAATAGTAGTTAACTTATGAGGGGGTCAAAGAGTTTGGATCCCCGCCATCCAATACCTATGGGCATTGAAGGAGATCCTACTAAATTTGACCCAGGTCCCTTGCAGGACCTCTAAACGCTGAACAAGGGCAAGACCCTTACCAAACCGTTCCCTTAACCCCCGACCAGGTAGCCAACATACCTCCATATAGACCGTGGAGATATGAATGGTGAAAATCTTTTATTTTATATAGACAGTAAAATAATGCCAAGACACCACGGACAAACGATAAGGAAAGATCACCTTCAACATAAGCAACTAGTTATTAAAGTCATTAATACAAAACCAAATAAAAAGTGCAAAAGATTAAAAATAAAAAGTATTATACTAAACACTTGTCTTCACCAAGTGATGTAAGAGACTTAGGCAAACATGGCCTTGATTGTCAAGAACTCTTACTATCAATCTTGGATCCCGAGACGACTCACACACTCTACGATGGACAATGGATGATGGTGGTGGATGATGGTGTTATGGTGGTGGTGGGTGGTGGATGAAGTGTGAGAGAGGTGGTGTGCCAAGGGATGAGTTGGAATGAAACCAAGCACTCCTATTTATAGGCAGAACAGAAGGCTGGGCACGGCCCCGTGTCCGCTGGACACGCCCCCGTGCCCGTCTGACACTCTCTCTCTTCATTAATTGTAATTCGCAATTACAATTAATGCGCCTGCTGTACTTTCGCCACGCCCCCGTGCTCACTGGACACGGCCCCGTGGTGGGCAATAGAAGCTTCTACAGGTTTGTCTTTTCTGTTGCTTCTTGGGCACGGCCCCGTGCTGGCTGAGCACGGGGCGTGTTCAGGCTTCTGTTTTCTCTTCTTTGCTTGGGAGGATGCCGTTGAGGGTTCGGGCAGTCTACTTTTATTCCTTTTCTTGTATTTATGTTAGAATTAGCTGTCTTTTTGCTTCTTTTGTGAATTTGAGCTCATTTCATCCTGAAAATACAAAAGGAAGACAAAAACACTCTTTTTCCAACATTAGTACTTAAAAAGGGTTAGTTTTATGCCTTATTTGATGTAATTTATATGTTGCATTTTACACACATCAATATCATTCGTAATGTTTTGGAGCGAACTCAGGTCATGCTGTAGGTGTCGAACTGCTGTCAAAATTTACTCAGAAAGCATTAATAGAAAGGAAATTGAAAGGATAAAGCTGTTGTGACTTTGATTACTTTGATTCCGCCTCTGTATTCAAAGATGAACTGCCTTTACTGACTATTTAGGGTCGCACACGGTACAACAAATCTGATGATCTGATTAAAGGTGTAATCGTTGTTCATGCTTAGAGAATTGTTAGGGTAAATAATTGTTGAATAATTTCTGATTTGATCTGATTTGAAACTGCCAAACATGTTAGCAATTGTTACGGGATTTAATGAGCTGTAAATAAGGAAGTTTGTTACACATTAGTCTCGACAGAGGTTGCGAGTGGAGAACTCATAGTCTCGACTCGAGACTACATCGCACCAGCACTCAAAATAGCAAGACTCGAGACCATGGTTGCGGGTCTTGTTGCGACTCGAGACCTGACTCGAGACCGCCTGGTCTCGAGTAATGGACACATGAGCCAAGACCCCTTAGTTGCGACTCGAGAACTCCAAGACTCCAACCTGAGACCACACTGTCTCGACTCGAAATCCCTAGTCTCGACTCGAGACCACATAATCACACTTTCGATTTGGACTTTCACTGCTATAGGCTTGTATGATTGGGCTGCATGTTTGGACTCTGTCTGTTTACGTAAATGTAATTGTTGAACGTTGTATGTGGACTACTAACTGCCATGATTATACGTGTATGCCATGATCAATACTTGTATGCAACTTGTTAGTATACGTGTAGAAAACCATACGTGCACTACTTGAACCTAGACCTGACTTGTATGGTAACCATGTTAGGATGTGCTTGACCCTAGCAGCTCGATTTGACCTTTCGCTTATCTGCCGAGCTAACCTAAGGTGAGTTCACACTTTCTACAAAGCATGGTAATTCCCGGTGGGTTGGGAATGGGTTAAGGAATACAGATTCCTCGTCCTTCTTGGGTAGGACAGTACGGGTTAAGGAATGTAATTCCTCGTCCTCTTGGACAGTTTAAAGTTCAGTAGACCAAAACCCTATCACGAAGTCCCTCCTTTTATATCGACTTAATCGTCGGGCCAATGGCGAGCGGGTCATTAGTTAGATAGCGCTATTTAGGTCTGACAAGCCTCACACCATGCCGCAGAGGACGGGCGTGAACTAATGGATCTGGGCACGTCAATGATTATAGACATTGACGCAAAGGGCACATAAACATGACTAACGTTAGTGGTCGATATGGTAACGAGTCTAGTAGTGTAAACATGGGGTAGCCCCCATGGCAGGAATGCCAGAGTAAATGGGATAAAACAAATCACGTTTTCAACTATGGGGTAACCTCCACGGCAAGGATGCCAGCTAAAGGAAACTATGTTTTTGGAATAACATAAACAAACACCCAACTGTGAACTCGCTCAACTTTGTTGTTGACTCATGACTGCATGCTTTGCAGGTCATTAGGTACTTAGCTGGAGCTTGCATGGGAAAGAGTCGTTGTGGGACATGGAGTGTTGAGTTCCATGTTAAACATTTGAACTTCTTAAAACTTATGTTTTGGTTTTACAACTTATGCTTCCGCTGATAACTTTAACTTGGTTAATTTGTTTCGACACCAATTATATTGCGGTTGGTTTTATATATTACTTTAAATACGTTGTTCAATATGATTGGTGGCTTGATCCTGGTCATGTCCCACCTCCATGCGGTGATACTCCGCTTGTGGATTTTGGGGGTGTGACAGTATTCGATAATAAAAAAAAGGGTACATTAACAAATTTCAATACTAAACCTATTTATATTAAATACAAAAACAAACGTGCATAAAGAATATTCTAATAAACCTCCTTTTATTCAGCAAACAACTTCAGTCACTTGTTCTCCAAGCCCACATTTTTTTCCTTCCAACAAACTTGGTAAACACAAGACCATTTCTCCATCAAACCATTGCTAAATAAAGGCCCATTTAAACGAACTGATTAATCCAACAATCACCCCCTTAATTGGTTTGTTCACACCACTCGTTCACAACAACCGAATCACCTTCTTGAACCATTTCGACTTTTACCAGACACCCGACCTCCACCTCGGTCACGTCCAATGCCGTCCTCAACTCGACCTATCCCAGACACCCCGGCCTTCACCCAGGCCACGTCTAAAGTCGTCTCTGACTAGCCCGAATTAAAACCGCCACACTTGTAACATCTCACATGGCATCCTGTTGGAACTGTTCATTCACATCTTGACTCATCACGGATCAACGACCTCTCCCCGGCCACATTAAAAGTCACCCGATTTGAACTCCAACACCATAATGTTACACCTTTGTTTTTTTTCTTTACCTTTTTCCGATCACCCTTGTTCAAGAGGCCACTCCACCGACAAAGAAAACAAAGTCACCCGCTTATACCGTTTTCTTTCAACTGCTAAACGAAGCGAATCCAAAGCCACCTGCTTTAACGGATCCTTTCTGCCCGCTTTTCACGCAACAGCCGGTCTCCTTTTATCACGAACAATCTGATCAAGGTACCCGTTCTCAGCATCTAGTGTTATCACCGGTTGTATACCAACTGCGCAAACACGCAACTAACAACCGAACAACCTAGTATCTTCTTCCTTTGATCATCGCTAGGGCTGTAAACGAACCGAACGAACACGAACAAAGGAAGAAGATACTAGGTTGTTCACGAACGGTTCATGAACACTTACGGAACGAAGTTTTATGTTCGTGTTCGTTCATTAAGGAAATGAGCGTGTTCGCGAACGGTTCACGAACACAAACGAACAAAAATAAAATTGGCGAACGCGACGAAGGATAAAGATAGATGGCCCAGAGAGTAACACTCAAACTTGAATCCCTTATTGTGGAATGGAGGTCGATCGTATTCGCTGATGTAAATAATGAGAAATGAAGGGGAAATGATGCATAAACAAGATGAAAGTGGGTTTCCTAGTTTATTGTTAGGGTAATAAAAATAATATAAAAAGTACAAATAAAATATAAGAAAGTACAAAGATCTTCAATTAAAACAAAAAACATACGAACATAAACGAACGCAAATCAACGAATGTTCACGAACACCTTATCGAACGTTCACGAACACAATCGAACGAACATGACCTCTGTTCATGTTCGTTCATTTAACTAATCGAACGAAATTTCATGTTCATGTTCGTTCGTTTATTAAACGAACGAACATAAACGAACTTCCCACCGAAGGGTTCACGAACTGTTCGTTGAACGTTCGTTTTCGTTTACAGCCCTAATCATCGCTAACAACCACGAACATGAATGTTCATCACGGTCACCCCCGTCATCTCAACCGGTACTCTCCGCACGACAACGACTGACACGAACCACCTCTCGGTCTCTGTCTTCTGCTGTTTAACGATCCCGAACCCTTCTTTTATGCCTGCCCTCCACCAACCGACACACCCGCCGCCGGCGGAGGCTTCCTCCGATCTTCTCGAGCCCTAGGCTCTGATACCAAATGTTGGTTCGGGTCCCACACACTACACCCTCAAACTCGCGTAAGTATGTGATATGTATCTGTAGTGAGAAGAAATATAAAAGAAGAAGAAAAAATGATAGCTGTTATTGTATTCGATAATCAAAAAAAGGGGTATATATTAATAAATCTCAATATTAATCCTATTTATATTAAATACAAAAACACACGTGCAGAAAGAATATTCTAATAAACCTCGTTTTATTCAGCAAACAACTTCAGTCACTTGTTCTCCAAGCCCACTTTTTTTCCTTCCGTCAAACTTGGTAAACACAAGACCATTTCTCCGTCAAACCATTGCTAAATAAAGACCCATTTAAACGAACCGATTAATCCAACACATTTTTCTTCACTGCAATAAACAACATAAAATTCAAACAAATTGATATTTAAACGAACCGATTAATCCAGCACATTTTTCTTCACTGCAATAAACAACATAAAATTCAAACAAATTGATATGAAAATCTTCGATTTGCTAAAAGAACTTGGATAACCAAGACTAACCTTCTGTCCAACGTTGCTCCAGCTAGCACTCTCAGTTGCAGCAAAAATTGTGGTATTATACAACTATACACTTCAGACATTCATGCTCATTGGCTAGATTACAGGCACCGTGTAATTTACAATACATGCTTATATTGCGGCCATATGTATTGAAGAGGGAAAAAGGAAATAACAATTAATTTGATTTTGTAGTTTTAACTTTTCATGTTCAGCTTCCTTTTGTGCCTTCTTTTCTACTTCTATTTGCTGGAGGTTTTCTTCATGGGCATGATTAAACATTCTCACAAATGCAAGCAACGTCGAAATAACTGAACATCACATCATTACATTATATTTCGCTTTATAGAGAATTTGGAGCATTATTAGAATCGAAGTCATCAAGATTTTAGTCTTTTGATGATTACCTTGTTCATATGGGCATTTAGCAGGATCTTCTCCAAAGTAAAGAATTAAAGCGTCCACACTTCTACCCTAGGAGAACATTGCAATTTTACAACAAAGCTGGACATTTTCTGGCAGAGGTGTCAATTTGAATCCATTTACTTATGAATTGGTGGATTTGAGTTGTCAAGTGAAAGTAGTCCAAAGTTCATTTTTTACATAAATGAGTCACAAGGGCTGAAATTTGAGTAGAAAAGTTTTTGTTTAATGCATAGAATCTTCTAAATCATCTCTTATAAGATTTGGTTAGATTATTATTATATCTTAATTAACCACAAATATTACACCTAAAGACCACCTAACCTTACACTTGCAAGGATTTGACCTGCACCACTTTTGTTGGGGCCAACCACCATACCACTAGGTCATCGGTTAGATTAGACTATTATTCTTGTAAAATTGTTTTGTAACCATAAGTAACCCATTAAATGTTTGACTTCAAAAAATTGGACAAAACTTTTTTTTTGGGTACCTTCTTCGACCGGTACTAAAACGCCAGTCACCCAGCCCGCTCATCATGCCACCTCTACATATATACAAGAAATTGTGAGACATACCACCCCAGAATACTGCGAAGCGAGGCACTTGACGCTAGCTTCCGCTGAACGTAGAAATTTCTTCAGAGACTGAACACAGAAAACCAAAATACATTTAACTACATTTCAGTAAAAAAATTAAGTGAAAAAAGTAAGTATTTTTCAAATTTAATCAAGCTTCTTACCCAACAAGTTCCTCCTAAATAAGGTATAATGTGTACCAGTTGCTAGAACAAATAAATTATGTGGGTACCTTCAGAAACCGTTCAGACACATGCCCATCTTTTTTACACAGTTTCTTTTCATGGATTACTTTCTCAAGTCCTTTGGTAATATTTTGCATTTCTTCTGCCAACAATTTAAGCTGTATCTGGAACAAAAAAAATGAAGTACAAAAAAATAAAAATAAAAATAAACTGAAATAACCTTTGTTCTAAAATGCATTCCACCGAGATTACCTTTGATGCAGGTTCCAAACTGCTAAGTTCCTTGGAAAAATCTAGGAGTTCCGGTAGTTTGTCTGCAAGCACCTATGGTATCCACCAAAGATACCATGAACAAAAATGTAAAGATTTTTCTGCTTCCATAACATAAATAAATCTATTGAAGAACAAGAAACTGTACCTTACAAAGATAATGCATCAGTGTCATTTTATTGTTTCTCGCTCGTGTTTCGTTAAGTTTGAGGATGCTATCCAATCTGAACCCAACAGCAGAACCTAAAACCAAAACCAAGTTTTAGAGATATTTTATATATTTTCACAAATGTGCAAATAGTATTAATGGAGAAGAGTCCAACATACAAATAAAAAAGGTCAAATAACAACTCACCTCTTGCAGTTCCCTGATTCAAAGCATTGCCAAGTGAGAGAATCGTTTGCATGACTCTTCTCAACTTTACAGAACTCCTGACCTGATATAAGCACCATCAACATATATCATAGATGAAAAGTAAAGTTTCATATAACTAAACTGTCACTGATAAAATAACTTCAAGATTAAAGTAAAATATTTAACTTGCCTGTTCTACCGACAAATACACATAGTTTAGGCTCGTACTAAGATCTGAAACCTAAATTCAAAAAAAAAAAACACTAAATTAAAAACCAGTACTTAATACAAGCATAAACATGCATGAATACTATCTTCTGACCTGTGTACTAAACTGTAACTTATAAGAGAAAACCCTGAGTTTAGCTTCTGAACGCGGAACTTTCATCAGCTCCATAAAGAACTATTAACAGAAATCAGAAATAAATCCATATGATTGAGTTTGGTTGGTAAATGATATAAGGGCAAAATGGTGATTGCATACCAGTTCACATTTGCCCAAAAGCTCCTTATCTCCTTTAAATCCCTACGCATAATAGAAGGGCTAGTTAAATTACACATAAAAGCCATGGATGTAACATGAACTAGTTAATTAATTAGTTTAACTAACATTACACCTTAATTTGTTCCATCTCCTCCTTGGTTGGACAGAACTTAATAAGGTTATCCACTCTTTCAAGATCCATCTCTGCTTCATCTAAAGCAAGGACAGCATCCTGTTAAATTTCATAATTAAAGCTAGCATTTTATTAGAAAACATAGATTAAAGTTTAAATATACACATATATAGCCAAGAGATTGAATGGACATATATTCACGGTAACATGTTGAAAGGAAATCTTTATCTTAGATACAAGTATATTTATACATGAAAAGGCTTTACAGCAAGTCATGCTTTAAACTAATAGTGTCACAACCTTAAAAACCGTTCTATATAACTGGTGATGCAAATCCTAAGAAATCTTCCTACATCTTATCACAGTATTATATATGTTTTCAGTAATTGATGCTACCTACTTCTTCCAATGCAACTTGTAATATTCTTCTTCATGAATATTGTGAATATCACCCTAAATCAACCATCAAATCCACATTCGATTCATAAGCTTATCGTGTTCAACCTGCCATATTTGGACCATATTAACAAGAATAAAAATTTGGGCCGTAGTGCTCCTCTGGGTTCTACATTCTGGCATTGGTGACTTTTCAGTAATACGGGTGGTCGAACAAACACGCATGGCTTCTCAGTAGTTACATTATCCAGTTTCTTATGCTCAACAATATCACACCAATTGACAACAACCTACCAGACCTTATTTTGACTAATTAATTAGATCACACCCTTCTGGATCTGGATCTGGATCTGGATCTGGATTTGCACTAGTTGTCATCAATGACACACAATCCTCATTGTTTTGGAAAAATAAGTGGGTTGGATCACACCACACATCGCGTGCTCCAATTTCCGACTTTGCTGTCTCCTCAAGAATACAGTTATGCAATATCTCCGCTATAATCAACATCAAGCTCACCAACTGATTTAGCGTTAATTATTGCTCAGAATGGCTCTTAAAAAACAGCCCTCTTTTGCAAATTTCCACATGGAAACCAATGCTAGCTTTCATATGGCATATAACCCATGTATTCTTCTTTCTCTAACATCAATTCCTAAATCAAAACTTGTCATGGTTAGAGACAGTGTTGTACTTCAGCCACTCACATAAATCATTCTTTCTTTTTCTTACACAAATTTACTTCAAGAAAGCATCAATGTTTCTAACTAAATGGTCAAAAACTTGATTTCTGTATGCCAATTTACCATTAATAATTTTTTTTTCAATAGAGTTTAATCATATTGGTTTTCTAAGAATGAACTTAAAACACGTACACTACTTCACCGTTGTAGAAACTTTGGTGATCTGTAGTTTATTCTTCCATCTTTCGCTCGATCTTCATTTGTCACCCTTGCATGCTATTTCACCACCCACATGACATAACTTTAACCTTTTAAAAGTAAAACATTAAACTTGTGTCATGCTTGTTAGTACTAAAAGTAAAACATTAACATCATGATGTTTGGAGCTGGGTTGTCATTGGAAGCAGTCTCTCTATCTCCCCGGGATAGAGGTAAGGTTTGCCTACATCCTTCCCTCCCCTGACCCTACTAATAACTTGGCTATGGGAGGGATTGCACTGGGTATAATTGATTGATCATGATGTTTGGAGATCTCTTTTTATGAGAATGAATGATTTTCTTCAATAAGTCTGGTTTTATTATGCGGTTTCTCAATTCTTGTGGTTATTTCCTTTATGCGTGAAATTAGATTTCTCCGCTACATTGAAATGTTTGTGTCTCTTTGTCGTAATTAGTTTAAAACCAATACATAAGCTTTTCAATACGAGTGCTACGCATTAGTTAATCAATGTAGATAACAGTGTATCTCGACATAAGTTTTGAAACTTCACTTTGGCTATATTGTATAAAGAGAATTGAGTGCAACACTAACCGAAAACATTCAACATACTTTGGCTCTCCGGTATTTTGTTAGTTAGACGCCTACTTCATTAACTTATGAGAGAAATTTTGAACATAAAGGAACTACATCAACTTATAAATTTCATGTATTCTTGTATGTCCTACTTGTCTAATGACATTTATTACATTTGCAGTTCTGTTATATCCTTGATGAATTCTACATATCTTTGATGAATTCTACATACCAAAAACATGAAATAGAAGCACTAGAAAGGTTTGCATTTGGTAAGTATAAAGTATAAACGAACGATAGAAATCCTATTACATATTGATCATTCATAATATTGTAGCTATTGAGCCTTAGGATTGAGCTTACCATCAATTCATTCAATGGCGTCTTCACCTTTGAAAGCATGATCTCACAGTTGTATGCACGCCTGTGTTCAATCTGTTAGAAGTGTGAAATATCAATAACTAACAGATCGATACAAAGGTATTTGAACTGGTCAGTCCATTTTTAATCTTTTACATAGAATACAAATCTTATATCTTTGATGAAATTACAGGTATATGAGTGTATCTGATTGAACTACTTTTATTAATTACCAGGGATATTTTTTCTGGTTTATTAGCTGCCTTATCTGCATTTGGATTGGATGCTGATAAGATATTCTCAAGTCCCGATATATCAAACTCCGGTGCTCTAACCAATCCACATCAACCATAAGAAATATGAGAACATCAACAGAAGATATCAAGAATAAAAAAAAAAGATAAAAGAATCACCTTGAAGTTTCACCATGTTTTTGTGATTCAGCCCACATGCTTCCTTGTGCTGGTTTATTGATCTTTGACCAATGTAAAGGCTTCAGTTTTTTTGTCGGTTGAGATTTCACCGCACTTGTCCTTGATAGAGCGCATCCATAGATACATGGTCTTTTACAGCCATAGATACATTCCGAGAATGAACATATGATGCGAAAATCAACAAATGAAAGGCATAGATACACCACAGAAACATTCATAACGAATAATGTGAAAATCAGGAAGGTCATATGTATGATTAAACATTTTCTGCGGAACATACACAATCAACCAAGAACAATTGGGTATTGCATAAACCGTATGGACTCTTTTCTTATTTTTCAATTTATAAAATCATACGTACAAAAGGGAAAAAAAAACCTAATATAAATAATACTTCATACGTACGAAGGGAAAAAAACCTAACATAAATAATACTAACCTGATTTGCGTATATCTAGAGGTGTGAATTTCTGCCACGACACGAACCTAACATGTTATTTGTAGGTTTGGGTTTAATCTAAACAGGTTCGGGTCAGTTTCAGGTTGAACCCGCGATCCTATTTAGCTAAACCGGTCAGGTTCAGGTGAACCAAGTCAGGTTGACGGGTTGACCCGTTTAACCCATTTATATCATATTATATTTTTTACAATATGTTTTATGTTATAAATTAAATCGGATGTGTCTCTTATACCATAATTATAAAAAAAGAAATTGACATAAGATTTTGTAATTTAAATATAATTGTATTACATACATTTGTATTTTTTTAGTAAATTTTAATTTTAATATATTAATTTGCGAAAAAAATTAAAAATTCGGGTTGAACGGGTCGTGTCTGAGTCAACCCGTGAATATTCGAGTCGTGTTCGGGTTTATATGTATTACACAATTTTTGGATTCAAGTTTGGGTCGTGTTCGGTTCGTCTAAAATTTTTGGGTTCGGGTCGGTTAAACCCACCAACCTACGAACCCAACCCGTTTAGCACTCCTTCCTGTATCCTAACCTTAATAAAAAGGTTTACATTTAAAATTTAAACAAACTAAATATAAAAATTGTCTCTTATCAAAACATTAATACTAAATTTATATTTCGTATTTGTTTTTATCTTCAAACTTCTTAGTCGCCAGTCGGTATAGAACTTGCACACTCCCTCTCGGTACCGACACCTTCCATTCCAAGGCATGATCGAAACTCCAACACCTTCTTCATGGTCAGCCCCTTTGTCAATATATCACTAACTTGCAATGTTGTATCAACATACACCATCTCGACTTCTCGATCCATTGAGCACTTTCACTCTTACAAAATGGTAATGCACTTCAATGTGCTTGGTACGAGCATGAAACATAGGGCTCTCGGCTAATTCGATGGCTGATTTGTTATCTTAGAACAACTAAACTTTGTACTCGATTCATTGATTGAATTCGTGTATCAATCAGGTCAAGCAAACCAGCTCTTGTGTTGCAACCACCATCGATCTATACGTTTCCTCGGTTGTCAAAAGTGACACCGTGGGCGGGTTATCGTTTACCGCACCATGAAATTTGAGTATCACCAAAAAAGAAACGTATCCCGTGGTGGATCGTCTGCCATCTCCCACGTAGTCAGTCGGCAACACAAAAACCTTTAAGTTCAAGTTTAAACTCCCTCTTAAGATTTACACCGAGTTGCATGGAATCCTTTACGTACCTTAGAACCCTTTTGGCTGCACACATGTGGGCTTTTCTCGGTTGTTGCATGAATCGGCTAAGTATCCTCTTGATCAATAGTATCAAATTTAAGAAGCATAGTTTCTAGCTCAACTTTTAGATCTTATGTGTCAGGTAACAATTATATATTTGCTGACCACCAGGAAGAATTCTGATCTAACACGACGTTTCTCCATGTGTAGCATTTTTTGGTGTTAGGATCGCAACACTTCCACCCCTTTCTTTCTTGACCGTGATTCGGAACGAACACGTAACAAACACACCCAAACACTTTAAAGTAACTTACATTAGGATTTTCTTGTGTAGTAGCTTGTATGGTGTTGGATAGTGTCACACCCCGATATTTCCACGTATTACCGGTGGGCCCGGTTGGGAGTATCGTGACGTAGTTGATATCATCATAGTCAATAATCACAGTTTAATGCACAGCGGAAGTCTAAAGAAAAAATATTACAAACCGAATCGAAAGTAACATAAGTATTACAAACGGAATGTAAAAGGATCCACAAGCGGATCAAAACCAAGGAAATATTGTTCAACAGATTTTAAAGTGATAAAGCTTGCATAACTCTTTATTTAATTCACTCAGGAGTAGCCAGCCTATTCCGCCTAGTACCTGCACTTAACCTTTTGGAAAATACGTCAGTTTACACTGGTAAATACAATTAACTTACACTTTTGAAAATGTTTTAAGAAAATTGATTTAAATGCACAAGGCACAAATAATCTTTTATAACTTGGGATAATTATTTAAAAATAAACTTGTATAAGAATTATATGTTTGTTATATGTTCAGTAGCCCGGGTTGAATACCGGGTTAAAGATTAATAGACACACCACATAATATAACCCACAGCGAGTTATTCTCGAACAGGCGGGTTCATTATTTTACATACGCACCGGCAGGTGTATGCATACTCCCCGTGCTTAAGTCGTGGCCATTTCAATGAATGAGCCGAGGATATCCAGGACATGGGCATTAACCCTCGAAGGCTTAGAACAAACAAAACAGATTAAACGTGCTATCTCAATGATTTAACAAAATTCAATACCCGACCAAACGGTATTTTATATACCGTACCCCAAGCCCGTATAAGGGAAAATAAGTTAAAAGTATTTACCTGAGCAAAATTTTCAATTTATCTCAGCCGTATACAATCAGCAAGTGCAAATATCTTTTACTGGGCTCCTAAATCTGGAACGAAGGTTTTAATAACCTATTAGATTCCTAGTGGGTCTTACTTAAGTTTAAACTTAGACCAGTTAGTTTTAAAGAAAAATATACGGTTCAAAACGCAAGATTAAGCGAAGACCGGATTAGAATGTGGTTTTGACCCGACAAGTATGGAGACTTGTATAATATGGGTAAACTAAACACATTCTGGATTTTGAAGCAAAAATGATAAGGTTTTACCCGTTTCGGTCAATTTATGCAAACTAGTTACATAAACCGTACCGAACGCGAAAAATGCATAACGGGTAGGGCTGTAAATGAACCGAACGTTCAGCGAACAGTTCGTGAACCGTTCGGCAGGAAGTTCGTTTATGTTCGTTCGTTTAATAAACGAACGAACATGAACAAGAAATTTCGTTCGATTAGTTAAATGAACGAACATGAACAAAGGTCTCGTTCGTTCAATTGTGTTCGTGAACGTTCGGTAAGGTGTTCGTGAACATTCGTTCATTTGCGTTCGTTTATGTTCATATGTTTGTTTTTTAATTAGAGATTTTTATACTTTCATATATTTTATCTATACTTTTTATACTATTAAACTTTTATTTTTATCATTACCCTAACAATTAAACTAGGAAACCCTCTTTCACCTTGTTTATGCACCATTTCCCTTTCTTTTCTCATTATTTACATCGACGAATATGATCTACCTCCGTTCCACAATAAGGGATTCAAATTCTAGTGCTACTCTCTGTGCCATCCACCTTTATCCTTCATCGCGTTCGCCAAATTTGTTTGTGTTCGATTGTGTTCGTGAACCGTTCGTGAACACTCTCATTTCCTTAATGAACGAACACGAACATAAAATCTCGTTCGGTAAGTGTTCATGAACCGTTCGTGAACACATTTATTTCCTTAACGAACGAACACGAACAATGCCTCGTTCGTGTTCGTTCGGTTCGTTTACAGCCCTAATAACGGGTAACCAAATGAGTCATGAACAGGTTCCCTAAGTTAATATTCTTAAAATGTGTTATGATATCAGTAGGATACCTTCCATTATGTCCAAAATGGATTTAAAACCAATTTATGTCTCGTGGGGGTATTTTGGTCATTTTAAAGATTATAAAAGAGATTAAATATCAATCTGAGGTTCTGGTCTAAACTGATCAGTAAAAATATTTATTTTAGTAGGTTATATCAGTGAGATATTGCATATATGTGACCTCATTTATAACCAAACTATGCACCGTAGGGGTATTTTGGTCATTTCACATAAGCTTTAAAGGTCAAATTTGGAAATCTAAGTTCAAAACTTTTACTTACTGTTAAAGTATACAAATTTACTTATAATATCAGTAGGTAATAAGTCTTATGTGTTAAAAATAGTTTAACCCATACTATGCGTTTAAAACGCGTAAAAATTCGGTTTTCGGCGATTTTCAGGTTATATAAGGAAATCTGAGTTTTTGTTCAGTTTACAAAGTTCAAAATATTTCATTTATCATATAAAATTAGTAGCAAAAGATTTGATATCAAAATGTTATGTAAAACTTATTTTATTAACAAAAAGGGTATAACCGTCAATTACCGAATCAATGCAAGAACCCCAAGTTATGATCAGTTTAAAAATTAATAAAAATTTCCAAAAATCCCAAAATGTTATATTACATCAGTGGGTAAAAGGTTTGGTGTCAAAATTTGGGTTTAAATAGGTTTTATGTCAAAAATGCCGTTTAATTAATAAAAAGGCTTCTATTTACGATATCGAGTATAACTCCTAATTTAGACCTCAAAATGAAGTCGAATTTTTTAGGACATGTGTATAAATCAATAACAAAGGTTTTTGTCCTCTCACATTTTCAAAAATCTCGTTTTTATATCAAAAGGGCATAATGGTCAACATTTAAGCAATTAACGGAAATATGCAAATGAATCGGATAAATAAGGAACAATATAGTATAACCTCAGAGGGTTTTACTAACTTATAATATGGTCCTAAAGGAACCTTAAGGCATATCTAAAACTAGCTAAATCGGGTTAGAACTGAAAGTCAAAGCAAAAGTCTTCTTTTGCGACTTTCGGTTCCGAACCGAGTCTAAACTCAAAATTGTCGGGTTGAACATGCTTAGACATGTTCTTACATTATTTACCAAGTTATTTTAGTGTTAAAACATGTCCCATAACCTCTACATTATCAGTTATGAGTTTATTTGCAAAATAGCTTTCTGTTGACTTTTTAATATTAAGTTTGACCCGACAATTGACCAAGTTAGAGTGATAATCAGGGGGTGCCCTATTTAGGACTTATACCCCACGTAATTACCAACTCATAGCCACTTTCAATTCGAAAAATGGCTGGACCATTAGTGATTAATCACTAAGTCAAAGCTTAATTACGATGGCTTTGACTTTTGGTCATTAAACTAATAAAACTTGAACTTAGGAGGTTAAGAACACTTACAATGGTCCTTAACACGAAATAGGAGCTGAGGAAAACTTGCTTGTACTCCAAAAAGCTCTAGAGAATGAGTTTGAATGAGAAATTTGAGAGTGCAAATGACAAGTGCAACAACAAGTGCTTATATAGCCAAAAATACTTCACAAGATCACTCCACACAAGTCTACAACTGATTTCTGATGATTCCAGGTGTCCCTATGCATGAAATATTGTTGGCTCAGCCCCTGAAATCGAAAACAAGGCATGCAAAGGTGGTGCAACAGACTGACCTGCAGCTGTGCAGAGAATCTGCCCAGATCAGACCGTCGCGTCGCACGACGGCAGAGGGTGTTGGTGGTGGAGTGACGCCACCATAAAGGTCACCTGATCAGCAAGTTTCCAATATTGACATTTTCACCCCTGGTCCTTCTAAAGCGTAAAATCTTTCATTAAAAGCACATTTAACCCATATAATTTATATTTTTATGATCCAAGAGTTATAACCAAACATCGTTAGGTCCGGTTTCGTTAAATGATAACCGAAAACATAAGTTTTGCCTTATTGACGCTTTTAACCCCTTAATTACGAATGTTAACGTATTTTCCTCATACGATATCGAAACCTTGTGAAATTTTTATCACTTATTCTCGGGAGCATAATTAATCGTTACAAAGCTTCGGGTTCGTTAAAAGGTCACTCAGAGGTATAATTTAAACATATTGACACATTTAACCCTTGCGTCTTGTAAACTTTCACTTTCTTCCACAAACGGTTTCATACGATACATGATTCATTCGTTTAAGGGTATAAACATCGTGTAGGGTTGTTGAAAGGCAAAATTATCAAATGTTGACACTTTGAATCCTTCTACACACATGCTTTCTTTGTTTGTCAACTTTCGTCCCTCGTAATCAATTTGTTAATCGTTTAAAGTCCATGACACGTGTCGATATTATATTGGACATGATTTTGTGAGGTGTTACAGATAGCCTAAACCTTGTTGAGGAAGTCGATTGATAATGTATGTTGTAGTTGACATTCCTTCGGCCCAAAACTTTCCGGAAACATGTTTGTCATGAATCATACTCCCACACACGTCTTCTAAGTGCCTATTTTTTCATTCTGACACGCCATTTTGTTGTCGTGTGTTAGGGAAAGTTAACTGACATCGAATTTGGTTTTCTTTAAGGAACATTATCTGATCGGAGAGTTTGAATTTTCAACCTTATTTCTCATTGAGCAACCAAACGTAATTCTTTGAACTTTGACAACGCTTCACTCTTTTCTTTCATATATGCTATCCAAAGAAAACGCAAGTAGTCGTCAACGAAGGTTATCATGTATTTGATACTGGTGAGGGACTTTTGCTTTATAGGTCCGAACAGATCGGTATGAATTAATTCTAGACGGGCAAATGGGTCGGTTCGGGTCGGGTCAGGTCATGGGTCAAAATGGGTTAGGGCCAAAACAGGTCAATTACAAAAAAGGGTTGTTTTAGTTCGGGTCGGAACGAGTTCGGGTTGAAACGGGTCCAGGTGAGAATGGGTTTCGGGTCGGGTTGGTTAAAAGTTGCTTTCTTTAAGAAAGAGAGATTGTACATCAAGGGGTTATGTACTAACTAACCTACCTAACTGAATATATTAACAAACTTAACTGCTGTTAAAATCAAAACTCAATTCTTGGCCTGTAGATGAGAATAAGCCTTGAAACTGTGAACGAAAGATGGCTGTTTCGAAACCATATACTGCCATAACTCGTTGTTCGATTTTTCTTGATGATCACCGTCTACTATCTTGAAATATGTTAGAGAAAAGCATAGATAGAAGGCTTCCTCTAAAGTAAACTAAAACCATTGTTTATCTTTATCAACTATGATAACCGGTGGACCGAAAAAGGTTTGGTTTAAAAGATCAGTCTGTTGAAGATCAGTTGCAAACAGATATCGAAATTCAAAAATATCACGAAATTCAAAATATCACGAAATTTAAAAATAGATCCGTAGGAACCTGAAGATGTTTGGGTCTGACATACGAACTATGACCAGAAGGGAGGGATAACAACCAATTTGCCATCGATATATGCCTTTCAAACCATTTTTGTACAAAACGAAACTAAAAATCAAAACTCAACCGAAACGAAACCGAATAAACCGACCAAACAGAAACAAAAAACCGAACTGAAACGAAACAAAAAAATGAAAATATTGAAATCGTGCCGGCCTAAAACCCGTTGCGATCCGAAACCAGTCTTGTCACACCCCGATATTTCCACATAATCTGGTAGGCCCGAAGGGGAGTATCGTGACCTAAGATTGATATCGTCATGGTCAAACATACACAGATTAACACAGCGGAAGTCTTGGAATATAAATACTATTACAAACCCAAATGTCTGAAAATATCAAAGTATTTATTATAGACGGGTCTATAATATCAAATCCACAGGTGGATCTTTACAGAATGTATAAAATGAAGTTCAGCAGACTTTAAGGCATCTTTAAGGATTTGCAAGATCCTCTATTTCGACACCGAGCAACTCCCAGCCTATTACGAGTAGTACCTGTCACTTAGTCTTTTGAAAATACGCCAGTTTTCACTGGTAAATACAATTAACTGACTCTTTTGAAAAGAGTTTATGAAAATTGATTTAAGTGCACAAGGCACAAACCATTTAAACTTGGGACAATTGTTTAAGATAATCTTGTACACAGTTTTACATGTTGTCATACATATGGGGCCGGTTTGGAAGCCGGTCATGATTAACCGACTCAACACTTATAGAACCCACAAAAGAGTTATCCCCAACATGTGGGTTATATTAGCATTTGCATCTGTCAGGTGTATGCCTACACCCCGTGCATAGGTCGTGGCCATTTTCAAATGAAATGAGCCGAGGATATCCAGGACATGGTCGTATTAACCCACAATGCTTATGTTATCAAACAAAATAGATTAAAACGGGTTATTCAAATTTATTAATCACAATCCGATTAAATGATTTCATACCCGACCAAGCGGTATTTTTATAATACCGTATCCCAAGCCCGTATAAGGAAAATAAGTTAAAAGTATTTACCTGAGCTAATACTTGATTCACAGCAAAATAACTCAGTCGTATTCAATCTATCTAAATGCAGGTAGCTTTTACCGGGTGGCTCTAGTCTGGAATGATGGTAATATATAACCAATTCAGAATGCTAACGGGTCTTATTTAGGTCATGGACCTAGACCGGCTAACTAAAAGTTTTAGAAACGGTACGATACGCTAGATTAAGTGGTGACCGGAATAGAATGTGATTTAGACCCAACAAGTTTGGATACTTGTAAAATATGGGTAAACTAAACACATTCTGTATTTTGAAGATTTAATGATAAGGTTAAACCCGTTTCGTCTATTTTATGTAAACTAGTCACATAAACCGATCCAAATGCATAAATGCATAACTGGTAACTCAATGAATTATATACAGGTCTCAAATGTTATTATGCTTAGGATATGTTAATACATCAGTAGGATGTTAATATATATTCCCCAAAAAGTATTTAAAACCAATTTAAGTCACGTAGGGACATTTTGGTCATTTCAATGATTATAAAAGAGATTTTATAATAAACTGAGGTTCTGGTCTTTGGTACTCAGTAAAAATATTTATTTTATCACATTACATCAGTAAGATATCATATATATGTGGGGTTTACCATTTATGGCCAAACTATGCCCCGAAAGGGCATTTTGGTCATTTCACATATGCTTTTAAGGACATTTTTGGAAGTCTGAGTTCATGACCTATACTTACTGTAATAATATTAAAAATTATTTAAAAGTTCAGTGGGTAATAAGTCCTAGGTGTTAAATATGGTTTAAAACCATATTATGCGCCTAATTAGCGTATAATCGCTAATTGATGATAATTAAAGTGTTTTATGGAAATATGAGATTTTGATCAGTTTTAATTGTTCAAAATAATTTATTTAATGTATGAATACAGTAGGAAAATGTTTGGCATTCAAATCATTTGTTAATCTCATTTTATGCATAAAAAGGGTATTATCGTCATTTACCGAATTATACAAGAACTCCATGATATGATTAGAATATAATCTGATCAAAAATTCCAAAAATCCCTAAAAATAATATCTTAACAGTAGGTAATGAGTTTTAGGTCAAAACCTATGCTTAAACATGACTTATGCAAGATATCACAATTTAATTAATAAAAAGCTTCAATTCACGATATCGAGCATAACTTCTGTTTGAGACCAAGAACTGATGTCAAATTTTCGGGACATACTTATATATCAATAACAAAGGTTTTTGTCCTCTCACATTTCTAAAATTCTCGTTTATATGACAAAAGGGCAAAAACAGCATTTATAAGCATAATAACAGCCATGAGCATATAATTCAAACTACTAAGGACTAGGTAATAAAACTCCAGGGTGTTATACTATAACATAAAGTGGTCCTAATGGAAGCTTAAAACATGGAAGAATTAAGCTTAATCGGGTCAGAACTAAAAGTCAAAGTAAAAGTCAAGCTTTTGCGACTTTCGGTTGTGAACCAACCCTAAACTGATAATCGTCGGGTTGAACATGCTTAAACATGTTCTAATACTAATTACCAAGTTATATGAATGATAAAATATGATTTATTACCTCTGCATTGTTAGTTATAATTTTTATTTCAAATTCTGGTCAGTTTGACTTTTTGACATAATAGTTTGACCTGACAATTAACTAGGCAAACGAAATAATTAGGAGGTGCCCTTTTAAGGATTAATCACCTACCTAACTATGGTCACATAACCACTTTTAATTCGGACAGTGGTTGGACCATTTGTGATTAAACCGAAAGTCAAAATCAAATTACGATATCTTTGACTTTTCGGTTTTAAAACTAAAAACGGAACTAAGGAAGGGGGTTAAGACACTTACAAAGGGTCCTAGCTATCTTTTCTACAAGAATGAATTCCCTTTTGAATCAGGAACCTCCAGAAATGCTCAAGAACACTTGAGCTTAGAGAGAGGAGTGATTGTTTGAATGGTGCAAGTGAAATGGCTGCACAATGAGCCTATTTATAGTGTTTGGGACATACACCAGATCATTACAAGTGTTTAGGGAGGCGTTAGGATCTTCACAAGTGTCCAAAGTGGTATTAAAAACCATCAAATGTCCATAGAATTCGAGTTAGACTTGTTTGGAGGCCAAGGAAGAAGGTGACCTACACCTGGCCGAGGAATTCTGTCAAATTAAGGTCGTCGCCGTGCTCCACGGCGAAAGGGGGGCCTGTGGCGCGACGCTACCACACCACATACCAGCAAAACAAGTTTCAAACTTGTCACTTTCAGTCCCTGTACCTTCTAATGCAATGTATCTTTCATTTTAGGCACATCTGGCCCTTGTAGTTAGTTTGTGGATGATCTAGGGAGTATAACCAATCACCGATTAGCCCGGTTTCGTTAAACGATCTCCGGAAACATAAGTTTCGCCTCGTTGACGCTTTAAACGCTAATTCTGGGGAATTCGCGTAAACAACACATAACGATCTCGAAACCTCGTGAAATTTAAATCACTTATTCTTGAGAGTATATTTGAATATTACGAGGCCTCGGGTTCGTTAAAAGGTCACTCAGAGATAAGAATTAACATGTTGACACGTTTAACCCCTGTAGTTTATAATCTTTCGATTATTTTCACAAACGGCTTCTTCTATCCAATTAATTACTCGTTTAAGGATATATTTTTCGTGGGTGGTCATTCAGAGGCACAAATTTGGCATGATGACACTTTTCTTCCCTTCGGTTTCATAGTTTGATCGTTTTACAACTTTAGTCCTTCAAACCCAATCTTTCACATGATTAGGGTTTAGGACACGTGTCTTCACATAATTGGACACGTTTTTACGTGGTGTTACATCCTTACCCCCTTAAAAGAAATCTCGACCCCGAGATTTACTTGAACGAGTGAGGGTACTTTCGATGCATAGTGGACTCAACTTCCCACGTATATTTAGGGCCTCTACTAGCATCCCATTTAACTTTAATTATAGGCACGTGCTTCTTTCGGAGCTTTTTAACCTGTCGATCCTCGATCCATATAGGTCTTTCAACAAACCTCAGGCTTTCATCAATCTGCACGTTTTTATGAGACATTGCTAGTGATTTATCAGCTAGACATTTTTTTAAATTACATATATAGGGAACACATCATGAATTCCACTAAGCTCCCCAGGCAAGTTTAGCATATAAGCTACACTGCCGACACATTCGATGATCTTGAATGGTCCAATATACCTTGGGCTTAGCTTGCCCTTCTTATCAAAACGCATCACTCCTTTCCAGGGTGATACTTTTAGTAAGACCTTGTTGTCTACCTCAAACTTTAGAGGTTTTCGTCTCTTATCAGCATAACTTTTCTGCCTATCCCTGGCAGCTTTCAGGCGATCATGAATTTGGACAATCTTGTCCGTTGTTTTAAGGACTATATCAAGTCCTGATAACTGAGTTTCTCCTACTTCTGCCCAACAAACAGGCGTTCTGCATTTCCTTCCATACAATGCCTCAAAAGGCTCAGCTTAAATGCTAGTATGGTAGCTATTATTATAGGAGAACTCGATCAATGGTAGGTGGTCATCCTAGCTACCTTCCAAATCAATATGCTCGAAGCATGTCTTCCAAAGTTTGAATTATACGCTCATTTTGTCCATCTGTTTGAGGATGGTAATCAGTACTAAAATTCAAACGAGTGCCTAATGATTGTTGGAAACTTTTCCAAAAGTGAGAGGTGCATCTAGTATCTCTATTGGATATAATAGACACCAGCACTCCGTGGAGAGATACAAGCTTATCCACGTACGACTGAGCTATCTTGTCGGAGCTATGAGTCTCCTTAATGGGTAAGAAATGTGCTGACTTAGTCAGTCTATCAACTATGACCCATATAGTATCATTTCCATGCCTTGTTTTAGGTAACTTGGTTATAAAATCCATAGTTACTATCTCCCATTTCCATTTGAGAAGCTCTGGCTGTTGTAGTAAACCTGACGGCTTTTAATGTTCAGCTTTAATCTGAGCACAAGTCAAGCACTTAGATACATGTGTGGCTATAGATTTCTTCAAACATATCCACCAATAATTAGCTCTCAGTTCTTGATGGTGATCTGAGTATTTGGAATTGTGAGCTTCCTGGAGGATTATATCTCGAAGCCTTCCATGATTAGGAACCCATATTCTTCCATTCATTCTAAGGATTTCATCCTTGCCAGGTGCTAACTGTTTAGCAGTTACACCTAATCTTTTCATTTGGAAGGTTAGCTTCCAAAACAGCTTCCTTCTGAGAGACTAACAACCTTTCATTCAGGCTATTCTTAAGTTAGATGCTTTTGGCATTAATCCTTATAGGTTTTACTCTTTCCTTTTGGCTTAGAGCATCAGCGGCTACATTCGCTTTGCCAGGATGGTAGCGAATTTCACAATCGTAGTCATTTAGAGTCTCCATCCAACGACGCTGTCTCATATTAAGCTCTTTTTGATTGAATAAGTGTTGGAGACTTTTTTGATCCGAATATATCACACATTTAGTTCCATATAAATAGTGTCTTCATAACTTAAGTGCGAAGACAACAGCACCCAACTCCAAATCGTGGGTGGTGTAATTCTTTTCGTGCACCTTTAGTTGTCGTGATGCATAGGCAATCACCTTGCCTCTTTGAATAAGTACACAACCCATACCGGTGTGTGAAGCATCACAGTACATGACAACTCTTCAATTCCTTCGAGCAATGTCAACACCGGAGCATTGCTCAATTTCTGTTTAAGAATTTCAAAAGACTCTTGTTGTTTGGGACCCCAAACAAACTTTACATTCTTGCGGGTCAGAGAAGTTAATGATGCAGCTATCCTTGAGAAGTTCTCAAGGAATCTTCTATAATAACCAGCTAATCCCAGAAAGTTGCGAATTTCTGTTGGTGTCTTTGGTGCTTCCCAGTTCATGATGGCTACTATTTTAGCGGGATCTACTTGGATACCACGCTCACTCACAACATGTCCAAGGAATTGGACTTCGCGAAGCCAGAACTCGCATTTGGAGAATTTAGCATACGGTTTCTCCTGCCGTAGAAATCCTAAAATACACCGAAGGTGTTTCTCGTGGTCGACTTGCTTACGAGAATAGATAATTATGTTGTCTATAAAGACAATGAAAAACTTGTCTGAGTATGGTTTGCAGACTCAATTCATGAGGTCCATGAATGCTGCAGGTGTATTAGTGAGCCCGAAAGGCATCACTACGAACTCATAATGTCCATACCTCGTTCTGAACGCTGTCTTTGGTACATCTTCAGTTCTAACCTTGAGTTGGTGATATTCAGATCTCAAATTGATCTTCGAGAAGAAGCTTGCCCCTTGGAGTTGGTCAAACAAGTCGTCGATCCTGGGCAAAGGATAACGATTCTTGATTGTTACCTTATTTAGCTCACGGTAATTAATGTATAGACGCATTGATCCATCCTTCTTCTTTACGAACAGTATAGGAGCTCCCCAAGGTGGAGAGCTGGGTTGTAAGAAACCCTTTTTCCAGAAAGTCATCCGATTGAGTCCTGAGCTCTTTCATTTCTGTAGGCACTAACCGATATAGAGCTTCTGTAACAGATACAACTCCTAATAGGATGTTAATCCTAACTCCACTTTGCCTCTCAGGATGTAAACAGGGTTGTTCGCCACTTGTGCCATGCAAAGGACACATTTGCTTTACGAGTGCATGGATGCCTTAAGTAGAGACGCCTTCTTAGGCATTCCTATAATGGATATCTTCTTTGAATACCACTAGATGACTTTAGTACTATATGATCATTGGAATATCTTAGTGGTTCCATGCATTAAACCTCCATACTAATCAGGCATGGAAGCAATCTATGGGACACACTAGGTTACGCCAATCCTCATATGGTACTTTTATCAAACATAGTTGGCACTCACAGTTGATAGAAATCAATGAGAAAATAATTAAAATAACATATACTGTCGTACTCTATTCGAAGAAAGAGTACTCTTAGATTTTTCAGAAGGATCATTGCCGAGAAAGAGAAGAAACGGTCTCTGAGGTTTCAATGGTAGGTTATACCCTACATAGTATCTGGAGTTCTTATGAGTATCAACAAAAGTTTGCTAAGCTTATGGTCTATGAAAGTCTTATTATTGCCTGTATTAAAAAAATGAAACTTAGCAGAAATTATCATTGATATATGATAAGGAATATACCTGATGATATTATTAATATGTACCGCCTCTGGCATTCATCAGGTAGTTCAGGCATTTCCCTTCTTAGCCTCTCCAGGCTTCTTGGTTTTATTTGGGCAATTATTTTTGATGTGCCCTATTTCATTGCAACCATAGCAGGTTGCTTCCTTTATGTTTTGGCACTCCAAAGTTTTGTGCCCTTCCTTATTACAGATTCCACAAGGCTTGGCTTGTGAATCTAAAGTGCATTTCCTTTTTGTCGCCCTCTTTGGGCATCGAGTCTTTATATGCCCTTTCTCGCCACAACCATAGCATGTGGCATCTTTCAAGTCCTTGCATTCATGCGTCTTGTGATCCATCTTCTTACAAATGCCACATCTCCTGATCTTCTTATGGAAACATTTTTCGAAGTGCTGTTTCCCGCAGGTTTTACATTTGGGTTTTGCCTCCTTTGGCTTGGACTGGTTATAGTTTGAACCAGCCTTACCCGTTTTGTAACGCTTATTTGGGGTATTATCGCACTTTCGTTTGTGATCCTTTAATACTTGGTCCACGGCTTTGTTTACGGCTGTATCTAACATAGCCTGTAACTCGGTGCCCGTTAAGTTCAGTCTTGCGTTATTATTCTCATCAATTGGATGATTGTGAGCTTCATATAACTTAGCCATGGTGAAGCTTTGGAGGCTATAAACCAAGTAATAATAATTTGTTTAGTTATATAGCGAATCGTCGAATTTGATGATTAAATAGCCATGGTGTAAATAAACCATATAGGCCAACAAGATAGTATGAAATTTATTTGATTATGTTTTGCCTAGGTTTTAAATGAACCATTTTTGGCGTTTAAACGGAATCTAATCCTTTATATTTATTAGACAGGGGACATAAGTCATAACTGTCAATGTCGTACAGACATTTTATATTGCGCAAAAGGCTTGTCTCAAAGGACTTTTACATGACATCAAGGCCTTGTCACTAGAACAGTTTTAAACATAATCAATGATCCTTTGGATCGGAAAATTTCATAGTTCATTGCCTTTTGGCAAGAAGTTATGAAATAAAATTATCTTTGTCATGAATACATCTTTGCCCGTGGTCATACATCTCAAATGGATGTTTTGATGTGTACATCATGTTCGACGTTATTAGCCATGATTCATATTGATCATTTAGGGCATGAAAGTGGCTTGGAAAGATCCAAGTACTTTTGGAAGCCAATGTGGTCTCTCAAGTCACATAGCCAGGAATGCTAACATGTTTTTAGATGTTAACAAAGATTAATTATCTTAAGAGAGTTTTACCATCATAGCCATGTTCATAGACATATAGGCTAGGTTATACCATTAAGAGGATCTTTTGAAATTTTTCAGCTGATCGATAAAGTTCGAGTAAAATCGGAACGATCGTTTGATAAAGGACTGTATGAATACCTATATAAGAAAAACTTTCCATAAATCATCAGGAAATTTACAATAGTGCCACAGACAAGACTTTAATAATTCATTTGTCCACGCGGGGACTTTAAAGCAACTTTAGTCCACGCAGGGACTAAAAGGAAAATATAAGTCCGTATATAAAATATGTCCTCGAAGGGGTTATCAAGAAGTATCACGTCCACAGAGGGACTTATAATGAAATAACATGTCCACAAAGGGACGTTAATAAACAATTGTCCTCGTAGGGACTTTATGTCAAAAGACACGTCTTCATAGGGACTTATTGAAGAAACAATATGTCCTTAAAGGGACTTATAATAAAATACCATGTCCACAAGGGATCTTAATGTAATAATATGTCCATAAAAGGGACTTTGATGAATCAGCATGTCCTCGAAGGGACTAAATGGCAAATGCCCTAACAAGGTCTTAAGTTGAAAGGTATGTCCACACAGGGACTATATAGAAGAGATAGGTCCTTATAGGGACTTAAAGGATAATGAAATTTATGACAGAAGGATTCTCTAACGCCTTCCATGCTCCATTTCGATTGTTTCTCTTCTTGTTTATCATATACGGTAGGGACACTGAAGACCTCAGTAAATAAGGTAAGTATTCCAATCAAGATCCGTTAGAGAAGTAGAGTTCAAAGATTCTATAGTTAAGGAATGATATGGATCACGGATTGGGATTTGACTGATATAATCCAAGTCTGGGATTCCAAAACGTGGAGATAAGAAATAGGGATTATCAACCGAAACGAAACCGAATAAACCGACCAAACGGAAACAAAAAACCGAACTGAAACGAAACAAAAAAAAATGAAAATATTGAAACCGTGTCGGCCTAAAACCCCTTGCGATCCGAAACCCGTCCTGTCACACCCCGCTATTTCCACATAATCCGGTGGGCCTGGAGGGGAGTATCGTGACGTAAGATTGATATCGTCATGGTCAAACATACACAGATTAACACAGCAGAAGTCTTGGAATATAAATATTATTACAAACCCAAATGTCTGAAAATATCAAAGTATTTTTTATAGACGGGTCTATAATATCAAATCCACAGGAGGATCTTTACAGAATGTATAAAATGAAGTTCAGCAGACTTTAAGGCATCTTTAAGGATTTGCAAGATCCTCTATTTCGACACCGAGCAACTCCCAGCCTATTACCAGTAGTACCTGTCATTTAGTCTTTTGAAAATACGTCGGTTTTCACTGGTAAATACAATGAACTGAGTCTTTTGAAAGGAGTTTATGAAAATTGATTTAAGTGCACAAGGCACAAACCATTTAAACTTGTGACAATTATTTAAGAAAATCTTGTACACAGTTTTACATGTTGTCTTACATATGGGGCCGGTTTGGAAGCCGGTCATAATTAACCAACTTACCGCTTATAGAACCAACAAAGGAGTTATCCCCAACATGTGGGTTATATTAGGATTTGCATCTGTCAGGTGTATGCCTACACCCCGTGCATAGGTCGTGGCCATTTTCAAATGAAATGAGCGAAGGATATCCAGGACATGGTCGTATTAACCCCCAATGCTTATGTTATCAAACAAAACAGATTAAAACGGGTTATGCAAATTTATTAATCACAATCTGATTAAATGATTTCATACCCGACCAAGCGGTATTTTTATAATATCGTATCGCAAGCCCGTATAAGGAAAATAAGTTAAAAGTATTTACCTGAGCTAATACTTGATTCACAGCAAAATAACTCAGTCGTATTCAATCTATCTAAATGCAGGTAGCTTTTACCAGGTGGCTTTAGTCTGGAATGATGGTAATATATAACCAATTCAGAATGCTAACGGGTCTTATTTAGGTCATGGACCTAGACCGGCTAACTTAAGGTTTTAGAAACGGTACGATACGCTAGATTAAACGGTGACCGGAATAGAATGTGATTTAGACCCGACAAGTTTGGATACTTGTAAAATATGGGTAAACTAAACACATTCTGGATTTTGAAGATTTAATGATAAGGTTAAACCCGTTTCGGCTATTTTATGTAAACTAGTCACATAAATCGATCCGAATGCATAAATGCATAACGGTTAACCCAATGAATTATATACAGGTCTCAAATGTTATTATTCTTAGAATATGTTAATACATCAGTAGGATGTTAACATATATGCCCCAAAAAGTATTTAAAACCAATTTAAGTCCCGTAGGGGCATTTTGGTCATTTCAATGATTATAAAAGAGATTTTATAATAAACTGAGGTTCTGGTCTTTGGTAATCAGTAAAAATATTTATTTTATCACATTACATTAGTAAGATATCATATATATATGTGGGGTTTACCATTTATGGCCAAACTATGCCCCGAAAGGGCATTTTGGTCATTTCACATATGCTTTTAAGGAAATTTTTGGAAGTATGAGTTCATACTTAATGTATAATACTAAAATTTATTTAAAAGTTCAGTAGGTAACAAGTCTTAGGTGTTAAATATGGTTTAAAACCATACTATGCACCTAATTAGCGTATAATCGCTAATTGACGATAATTAAAGTGTTTTATGGAAATCTAAGCTTTTGATCAGTTTTAATTGTTCAAAATAATTTATTTAATGTATGAATTCAGTAGGAAAAGGTTTGGCATTCAAGTCATTTGTTAATCTCATTTTATGCATAAAAAAGGGTATTATCGTCATTTACCGAATTATACAAGAACTCCATGATATGATAAGATTATTGATGTGCACAAAATGCAACATATAAATTACATCAATTGTCGCATAAAACTAACCCTTTTTAGTACTAATGTTGGAAAAAGTGTGCTTTTGTCTTCCTTTTGTATTTTCAGGATTAAATGAGCTCAAATAAACAAAAGAAGCAAAAAGGCAGCTAAATCTAACATAAATACAAGAAAAGGAACAAACGTGGCATGCCCGACCTCCCGACAGCATCTTCCCAAGCAAAACAAGAGAACAGAAGGCTGAACACGCCCCATGCTCAGTGAGCACGGGGGCGTGCCCAAGTGTCAGCAGAAAAGACAAAGTTGTAGAAGCTTCCATCGCCCACCACGGGGCCGTGCTCAGCGGACACGGGGCCGTGGTCAACTGTAAGATTCGCGGAATCCAGGCAAATCTTGATAGTACAGATATGCTTCTGCACACGGGGTCGTGCTCAGCGGACACGGGGGCGTGGTCAACTAATGCAGACAATCTGCATTTAATGAAGAAAGAGAGGAGGATGGACACGGGGCCGTGCCCAATGGACACGGGGCCGTGCCCGAGCTTCTATTCAGCCTATAAATAGGAGTGCTTGGAGCTCTTGCAACTCATCCCTTGGCACACCACCTCTCTCACACTTCACCCACCACCCACCATCATCACAACACCATCATCCACCACCATCATCCATTGTCCATCATAGAGTGTGTGAGTCGTCTCGGGATCCAAGATTGATCGTAAGAGTTCTTGACAATCAAAGGCCATGTTTGCCTAAGTCTCTTACATCACTTGGTGAAGACAAGTGTTTAGTGTAATACTTTTTATTTTTAATCTTTTCGCACTTTTTAATTGGTTATGTATTAATGACTTTAATAACTAGTTTCTTATGTTGAAGGTGATTCTTCCTTATCGTTTGTCCGTGGTGTCTTGGCATTATTTTACTGTCTATATAAAATAAAAGATTTTCACCATTCATATCTCCACGGTCTATATGGAGGTATGTTGGCTACCTGGTCGGGGGTTAAGGGAACGGTTTGGTAAGAGTCTTGCCATTGTTCAGTGTATAGATCCTGCAAAGGACCTGGGTCAAATTTAGTAGGACCTCCTTCAATACCCAACGGTATTGGATGGCGGGGGTCCAAACTCTTTGATGTAACAACTGCCACTAAAATCAATAATTAGGATAATAATTAGGCAATAAGAAAACCCTAATTGAAACACCCAAGTAATTCCGCATAAACCCTAAAATTTTCATAACAATCGGAATCAGGATCAGGGCCCCTAAAACTCGAGGGGGGTAAAACCTAGCTAGTAATTATCTTAAAATTCTTGCTGGAGAAGTAAAATTCGTTTGTTTGTCAACTCAACTAAGCTACTGGACACGAAACAACCTAAGCTAGTAAATAGACCCGTCGCGCCACGCGACGGGTACACCTGTCTCTCTCGCGTGGCGCGAGGGAGTGCATTTTTCAGATATAAATAGGGGATGTTGGCTCTTGAAATTCTGTGATAATTCGACGTCCAAATTCCGTTTATACACGGAGATATCGTCTGAATACTACACAACCACACACTAAACTCGAATTGCTGCCGCAATCAGGGTAATAACTCGATCGCTATTACGATTCAACGTCCGATCGATTATAACTATCCAACAATTGTCTGAGTGCTGCTCAAATTGAGCTTGTACTTTGTTATTCATTGTGATTTCGACTTGAATGTTTGAGTGCTGTTCGAATTCGGACTATGCTCTGTCATTCGTTGTGAATCCATTGAATTGTTAAGTATTGCACTTGATAATAGTTGTGAGGGTTTAATCTCGTGAATTGACGTAACTGCTGAATTAGTTACTAATCCCGTTTGTGTGTGCATTGTTATTTAAATTAGGTTAAAAAGCTAATCAGTAAAGCTTATACTCTGCTCGTAAATCTGCAATGTGAGTCATTCCTCTTTTATAAACTCTTTTCTCACAGTTTGTGAGTCATTCTCTTTTATCAACTGTTTTACAAAACTCCAAAGATATTTTCAAAGTTATAATTACAGGGATTAAGTCTATGTAATCACCAAATTACAGCCGGTATGTGGGGTTTTGTATACATTACTTATTTCCCGTCACACTTGGACAAACGGGTGGCCAAGGGGTGATCTGACCACAGTCACAGACACCATTGGACAAATGGGCTAGCCAATGGATGGTCGAGTGACAAATACTGTGGGTAGTTGGTTTGATATCAGAAACATTGTAATTCCCCTTAATACTGTAGATTATAACAAACGTGTCATTTTCAGTAAAATGAATGATTCACTCAGTATTTCCCTGCTGACAAAACCTTTTTCAAACATGTTTCAGGTGATATGGTATGAGCAAAGAAAAGTGCCGTGGAGCACTCCCAGCTTAGAAAAGTGGCTCACTGTAAATAAATAAATGTACATGTTTTGGAAAATAAAGGTTTCCCTGAGAAATCACAGTATTATAAATTTCAGGAATTTATCCCTAAGTTATGAAACGAGCAGTTTAAATTATTAAAAAGATCCTGTTTTAAAAAGACTTCCGCTATCGCCTAAATTAATACCACGGGATTCCTGTCCCGCGGCTCCTGAAACGGGTCAAACCGGGTCGTGGGCCGTGACAGGAAAAGGTGGTATCAGAGCCACTGTTTTAAGCTTACTGATTAAGCTCATTGTTCTAATTAATTTAAGTTTATCGAAAGTGTTATTTGTTATTCTATGAATATATGCTTATTAACTGACTAATTGTTAAAATTACAGTATGAGTAAACAAAAGATTTCTGCTATCTATCACACATTAGATAGTACACCTAAAGAACGGGGAACCTCTTCCTCCAAACCTCCCACCAAATTAGAAGAGGGAATCTTTGTCCGTAAGGCCAATTATGAAAACCCACTTACACCGGAGAAAAGGAACTCAATCCTTAGAAAAGGTCAAGAGAAAAAGAAACCCCGAACCAAGAGAGTGAGGTTTAACCCAGAAATTCAGGAAATTAATAATAATCCACCATGGGAAAATAACTTAGATGAAAAATGGGCAAATCTGTATCTGCTCGCTACTGTAGCCGAAAATGCAAATCTTTAAGCTTTAAACCTAGAAATATTTACTTCCCAGTAAATAAATAAATAGATCTGAGTGTGTTCTGTTTGCTGTATGTTGTACAAATTGGTATGCAATAAAAATGTTTATCTGTTAAGCTTTGTTCCAAAGTTTTAACTTAGCATTTTGTGCATTTTGCATATATGCCGTACAGCATGAATGAGATGTCGGAAGCATTTTAGAATCTCAACCTCTATCCTGTGCCGATTGAAGTCTCCCACAACTTCACTGGTTACATTGCTGACATAGAGGAACCTCTGGAATTCCAAGCTCCTCCGCTGGAAAAAGCCAAACCTAAAAAGAAGAGAAGATATGTAGGGTGGCGAAAATGCGCAGAAGGAAACCTAGGAGACTCCCTAAAATAGAAAATCCTGTGAGTGTGAGCAAGGGAAAAGAAATAGAAACCGGAGAAAATTCCAAGCCAGCAGAAATAGGGATAGACCTAAAGCAAAAGGGAATAGAGATCGGAGAAAGCTCTAAACAGTCTGAGGAAATCACATTCCAGGACGAAATAGACCGCCTACTGGATAATTGTGATGTTCTAGAGCCTATCAACAATAATCTTTTCTCTTATCCTGCTACAGCTCAATTCCCAATAAACCTAGGACCAGCTATTCCAGACCCACTAGTTCACACCCGACCATTAGGCCAAATGGAGGAATGGTGGACCAATGACTGGCAATTCCAAAATATAGTTAATAGTCCCTATAGTTTTCTCCCACAGTTTGATCCAGAACCTGTCCCTAATCCGCCAATGAGCTATGAAAATTTAGCTGAGTTACGTCAGTTTGGTGAAGAACTGATAGGCACCGGGAATAGGATCCGGGAAATGGGGGAGCAGATTTCTTGGAAGTACGACGAGAGGGAACATCGTTACTGAAACTGCCAGTGGACCAAAAGATAGGAAGGGTTGGAAAAGTTTGTTTGTATTATAACTAATATAGTAAAACTGATTCTGTAAAATGGGCAATAAAACACTGTAAGATAAAAAGTGTGTATTGAAGCAGGTATAATATATGAAACAAAACAGAAGTCGAGACATCGACAATTTTGACTATGCTTGCATGTTATGCTGATCTATGTGTTTTTCTGTATGTATCTGTAATTTTGATATTAATAATTAGACACTAATAATTTCTAATTAGCAGATGGAAAACGCTAATAGTGAACCAGTTAATGAAGTAAATCAGTCTGAGCAAAATCAGGAAGATCAATATATAACTAGACAAGATATTGAACACTTTATTGCTCAAGGGATAGCCAATGTTATTCCAGAAATCGTGGCTGCTGTTCAGAAACCTGCCGAACCACAATTAACTCCTAGTAAACGTATTCCGGAAGATAACGGCAGTAACAGCATAAATGGAGGCGGCAATCATGACGATTATGATCCGCAACAGGCCCCACTCCCTAAAAGAATGAAAGCTGCAACGCCTGGTTGCACTTACAAAGAATTTCTTGCCTGTAAACCCACAGAATTTGCAGGTAATGAAGGGGCAACTGCAACACTGCGTTGGTTAGAGAAAACCGAGGCAGTAATTGCAATAAGTAAATGTGCTGAAGAAGATCAAGTGATGTAGGCATCAAACTTGTTCAAAGAAGGGGCGTTGGAATGGTGGAACACGGTGCTACAAGCAAAAGGAAGAAGGGTGGCTTATGCAATGAATTGGGAAGAATTTAAGCATCTTGTCGAAAGAAAATTCTGTCCCGAATACGAGAAGGAACAAATGACAAATAAGTTCCTGAGTCATCGTATGTTAGGTGTAGACTGTCGAGGATATACTTCGACATTCTTCGAATATACGAGAGTGGTACCTTCCCTGGCTTCGCCAGAACCGGTACTTATTTCCCGTTATATTTGGGGATTAATTGGAGAAATCCGTAACATCGTTAAAGCGGCGAGACCATGCACGATTGACGATGCTGTGGAATTAGCTAATACCTTAACCGATGAACTAGTCCGCACCAGAGAAGAAGATCGCAAGAAGGAATTGGCTCAGAAGATTACCCAAGGATTCCGCGTAGGTAATAATAGCAATAAATTCAAGAAAAAAAGAACCGGGCAATACTCGTCACCTCCTTTCTGTAGAAATTGCAAAAAGAAACACTATGGACAGTGCAATATATTTTGCAACTTCTGCAAGGCGAAAGGACATCGGGAAGAAAACTGCAGAAGGAAAACAAAAGTTTGTTATAACTGCAGAGAAACAGGACATTTCCAGTCTGAATGTCCTAAGTTAGCTAAACCAGCAGACAATAGAGCTAACACGACTGAAGGAACTACTAAGAAAAATGCACGAGCATTCCAGCTGACCACTCAAGAAGCCGAACTCATTCCAGACGTGATAGCGGGTACGTTCTTAGTACATAACGTCTATGCAAAAGTATTATTTGATTCTGGTGCAAACCAAAGTTTCATTAATACTGCATTCTGCCAAGCTCTTAACTTACCTCTAAATACCCTTAGGCAGATCTTTTCTGTTGAAACGGCAGATGGAAATTCTGTCAACATAGATAAGGTTTTGCAAGAAGTAAAAATAGAATTGTTAGGTCATAAGTTTTCTGCAAACCTGTTACCTATGAATTTAGCCGGATTCGATGTAGTGTTAGGAATGGATTGGTTAATAGCCAACCATGCTCGAATCCTGTGTGATAAGAATTCCGTAGAAATCCGTACCCCCACAGAAGAAATAATTCTAGTTACAGGAGATAGATCTCGGAAGCCACTGAAATTCATTTCAGTAATGAAATTGGCTAGTTATTCAAGGAAACAAGAAATGGTGTATATGATTTCTATAATCATTAACACTAAAAGTAAGGAACTCCAGGACATCCCTATAGTTTTAGAATACCCAGATGTTTTTCCTGAAGAATTACCTGGTTTACCACCTGATAGGGAAGTAGAATTTAGAATTCACTTAATTCCAGGAACTGCACCAATAGCTAAGACACCTTATCGATTAGCACCTACTGAAATGCTAGAATTGAAAAAGCAATTAGATGAATTACTAAGCAAAGGATTTATACAACCTAGTTCATCCCCTTGGGGTGCACCAGTGTTGTTTGTGAAAAAAGAAAGATGGATCAATGAGAATGTGTATCGATTATAGGGAATTGAATAAAGTTACAATTAAGAACCGATACCCATTACCTAGGATTGATGATCTTTTTGATCAATTGCAAGGAGCTAGGTATTTCTCTAAGATAGATTTAAGATCTGGATATCACCAGTTGAAAGTACAAGAGGAGGACATACCTAAAACTGCTTTCAGAACTAGGTATGGTCATTATGAGTTTACAGTCATGCCCTTTGGATTAACAAATGCTCCAGCTGCATTTATGGACATGATGAATAGAATCTGTAAACCATACTTGGATAAATTTGTAATCGTGTTCATTGACGATATACTCATTTATTCCAAAAATCAGGAAGAACATTGTGAGCACTTGCATACACTCTTAACTTTGTTAAGAAAGGAAAAGCTTTATGCCAAATTCTCAAAGTGCGAATTCTGGCTACAAGAAGTGCAATTTTTAGGTCATATGGTGAATCACGAAGGAATTCACGTAGATCCTGCTAAAATAGAAGCAATCACGAATTGGAAAGCTCCACGAACGGCTATGGAAGTTAGAAGTTTTCTAGGCTTAGCTGGATATTATAGACGATTTATTAAAGATTTTTCTAGGATAGTTGTACCTTTAACTAAGCTAACCTTTAAAGCCGTTAAGTTTGAATGGGGATCTAGACAAGAGGAAGCTTTTAGGATTCTAAAGCACAAATTGACAAATGCTCCAATTTTAGCTTTACCCGAAGGAACCGAGGATTTTGAAGTATACTGTGATGCTTCAAAATTAGGATATGGATGTGTGTTGATGCAACGCAAAAAGGTAATTACGTATGCCTCTAGGCAATTGAAAATGCACGAAGAAAATCATACAACTCATGATCTAGAGTTGGGAGCCATAATTTTTGCCCTTAAGATTTGGAGACATTATCTGTATGGAAGTAAGTTTACTATCTATACGGACCATAAGAGTTTAAAGTATATATTTGGGCAAAAAGAGTTAAATATGAGGCAAAGAAGGTGGATGGAAATCTTAAGTGATTACGACTGTAATATTCAGTATCACGAAGGAAAGGCGAACGTAGTTGCCGACGCCTTAAGTCGTAAATATCATGAAAAGCAAAAGCGAGTCCGTGCTCTTAGGTTAAATCTACAATTAGATTTAATGGAACAAATAAAGGAAGTTCAAGGAACGACAATCAAGGACGATGCCGAAGGAATGAAAGGTTACCTAAAGGAATTAGAACAAGGAAAAGATGGAATTTGGAGATTTCACAAGAAACGAATTTGGGTACCTAGGCAAGGAGAATTAAGAAATAAGATTTTAGAAGAATCTCATAAATCTAGGTATACTGTACATCTAGGAAATAATAAGATTTACCAGGATTTAAGAAATAATTTTTGGTGGATAGGAATGAAAAAGGATATAGCCGAATACGTATCTAAGTGTCTAACCTGTTCACAAGTTAAAGCTGAACATCAGAAACCTTCAGGACTACTACAACAGTTAGAAATGCCTGTATGGAAATGGGAACTCATAACAATGGATTTTGTTACTAAGTTACCCAAAACCAGAAAAGGTAATGATGCTATTTGGGTAATTGTGGATCGATTAACCAAATCAGCTCATTTTCTACCAATGAAGGAAACCTTTAGCATGGAAAGGTTAGCCAAGTTGTATGTAGATGAAGTAGTATCCTTACATGGAGTCCCACTCTCCATTGTATCGGATAGAGATAGTCGTTTTACTTCCCGTTTCTGGACAAGTTTCCAAGAAGCAATGGGAACTCGACTTAATTTAAGTACCGCATATCATCCTCAAACAGACGGACAAAGTGAAAGGACGATACAAACCCTGGAAGACATGCTCCGAGCATGTGTAATTGACTTTGGTGGTAATTGGGATAGCCATTTACCATTAATTGAATTCTCCTATAATAATAGTTATCATTCGAGCATCGAAGCTGCTCCATTCGAAGCACTGTATGGACGCAAGTGCGGGACTCCCGTTTGTTGGGCAGAGATAGGAGAAAGTCAGTTATCAGGACCAGAGATTGTGCAAGAAACTACTGACAAAATATCGCAAATTAAGGAAAGACTGAAGACTGCTAGAGATCGTCAGAAGAGTTATGCAGACAATCGCCGTAAGCCATTAGAATTCCAAGTCGGAGATAAATTACTATTGAAAGTATCTCCTTGGAAAGGAATAGTACGATTTGGTAAAAAGGGAAAACTGAGTCCCAGATATATTGGACCATTCCCAGTAATCCAACGAATAGGACCAGTAGCTTATCGTTTACAACTACCAGAAGAATTAGCTGGAGTACATGATGTGTTTCATGTATCCAATCTCAAGAAATGTCTATCAGACGAATTCCTGGTAGTTCCTCTTCAAGATATAGAGGTAAATGAAAAGCTGAAATTCGTAGAGAAACCCCTACAAATAGAAGATCGGAAGATTAAGTTTCTCAAACATAAACGACTGGTGTTGGTCAAAGTCAAATGGGAATCCAAGAGAGGACCAGAATATACTTGGGAACTGGAATCAGAGATGAAGCGAAAGTACCCTCATCTATTTCAGTAAATCTCGAGGACGAGATTTTTCTCAAGGTGGGGAGGATGTAACAACTGCCACTAAAATCAATAATTAGGATAATAATTAGGCAATAAGAAAACCCTAATTGAAACACCCAAGTAATTCCGCATAAACCCTAAAATTTTCATAACAATCGGAATCAGGATCAGGGCCCCTAAAACTCGAGGGGGGTAAAACCTAGCTAGTAATTATCTTAAAATTCTTGCTGGAGAAGTAAAATTCGTTTGTTTGTCAACTCATCTAAGCTACTGGACACGAAACAACCTAGGCTAGTAAATAGACCCGTCGCGCCACGCGACGGGTACACCTGTCTCTCTCGCGTGGCGCGAGGGAGTGCATTTTTCAGATATAAATAGGGGATGTTGGCACTTGAAATTCTGTGATAATTCGACGTCCAAATTCCGTTTATACACGGAGATATCGTCTGAATACTACACAACCACACACTAAACTCGAATTGCTGCCGCAATCAGGGTAATAACTCGATCACTATTACGATTCAACGTCCGATCGATTATAACTATCCAACAATTGTCTGAGTGCTGCTCAAATTGAGCTTGTACTTTGTTATTCATTGTGATTTCGACTTGAATGTTTGAGTGCTGTTCGAATTCGGACTATGCTCTGTCATTCGTTGTGAATCCATTGAATTGTTAAGTATTGCACTTGATAATAGTTGTGAGGGTTTAATCTCGTGAATTCACGTAACTGCTGAATTAGTTACTAATCCCGTTTGTGTGTGCATTGTTATTTAAATTAGGTTAAAAAGCTAATCAGTAAAGCTTATACTCTGCTCGTAAATCTGCAATGTGAGTCATTCCTCTTTTATAAACTCTTTTCTCACAGTTTGTGAGTCATTCTCTTTTATCAACTGTTTTACAAAACTCCAAAGATATTTTCAAAGTTATAATTACAGGGATTAAGTCTATGTAATCACCAAATTACAGCCGGTATGTGGGGTTTTGTATACATTACTTATTTCCCGTCACACTTGGACAAACGGGTGGCCAAGGGGTGATCTGACCACAGTCACAGACACCATTGGACAAATGGGCTAGCCAATGGATGGTCGAGTGACAAATACTGTGGGTAGTTGGTTTGATATCAGAAACATTGTAATTCCCCTTAATACTGTAGATTATAACAAACATGTCGTTTTCAGTAAAATGAATGATTCACTCAGTATTTCCCTGCTGACAAAACCTTTTTCAAACATGTTTCAGGTGATATGGTATGAGCAAAGAAAAGTGCCGTGGAGCACTCCCAACTTAGAAAAGTGGCTCACTGTTAATAAATAAATGTACATGTTTTGGAAAATAAAGGTTTCCCTGAGAAATCACAGTATTATAAATTTCGGGAATTTATCCCTAAGTTATGAAACGAGCAGTTTAAATTATTAAAAAGATCCTGTTTTAAAAAGACTTCCGCTGTCGCCTAAATTAATACCACGGGATTCCTGTCCCACGGCTCCTGAAACGGGTCAAACCGGGTCGTGGGCCGTGACATTTGACCCCCTCATAAGTTAAGCTACTATTAAAACTTTAACCCGGCTACTTAGGACTGTATCCCTGCTGACTCAGACTACTTAGCCGAGGGTAACGTCACCTTCAAAAGAGGGGCCTACCACATTATGCATTAATAACTTAATTAATTATCTTTCAATAATCCGACCCTTTAGGATTATATCCTTGCTGACTCAAACTACTGGGTTGAGGGTAACGTCACCTTCAAAAGAGGGGCCTACTACAATAACTAAGATAATTTCTTAAACAAGTGCAAAAGTGCGGAAATAATGAAAGGTTACACTACACACAAGTCGGATCCAAGTGATTCATCTTGTCTATCTGTTTTTACTATTATTTTACTTTTCAGCATTTTAGTTAGTTTTATTTTTCTAGTTAAAAAAAAACCTTTTTCTAACTTTTTGATTTGATTAGAGGTTGAGGATAAACCGGTATTAAAAGCTCTTATGTCCTTGGACGACCTCGGTATCTTACCAACACTATACTACGTCCACGATGGGTGCACTTGCCCATATGTGTGTTTAGTGTTAGTAAATATCGTGTTTTATAAATTTAAAACTTGGCTAAAAAGTGTAAAAGGGCTTAAAATATATACCTAAAATATATTACACTACACACGCATCAAGTTTTTGGCGCCGTTGCCGGGGACACAAGGATTTTAAGAAAGTTAGGAATCAGCGGCCTAATCGTTTTTTTTTATTTTTTCAGTTTTTTAGGATTTTTGTAATTTTTCAGCTTCTACAGAACTCAGCACGGGTCGTGCTTGCTGAACACGCCACGTGCATAGGTCGTGGCCATTTTAAAATGAAATGAGCCGAGGATATCCAGGACATGGTCGTATTAACCCCCAATGCTTATGTTATCAAACAAAACAGATTAAAACGGGTTATGCAAATTTATTAATCACAATCTGATTAAATGATTTCATACCCGACCAAGCGGTATTTTTATAATACCGTATCGCAAGCCCGTATAAGGAAAATAAGTTAAAAGTATTTACCTGAGCTAATACTTGATTCACAGCAAAATAACTCAGTCGTATTCAATCTATCTAAATGCAGGTAGCTTTTACCAGGTGGCTTTAGTCTGGAATGATGGTAATATATAACCAATTCAGAATGCTAACGGGTCTTATTTAGGTCATGGACCTTGACCGGCTAACTTAAAGTTTTAGAAACGGTACGATACGCTAGATTAAGCGGTGACCGGAATAGAATGTGATTTAGACCCGACAAGTTTGGATACTTGTAAAATATGGGTAAACTAAACACATTCTGGATTTTGAAGATTTAATGATAAGGTTAAACCCGTTTCGGCTATTTTATGTAAACTAGTCACATAAATCGATCCGAATGCATAAATGCATAACGGTTAACCCAATGAATTATATACAGGTCTCAAATGTTATTATTCTTAGAATATGTTAATACATCAGTAGGATGTTAACATATATGCCCCAAAAAGTATTTAAAACCAATTTAAGTCCCGTAGGGGCATTTTGGTCATTTCAATGATTATAAAAGAGATTTTATAATAAACTGAGGTTCTGGTCTTTGGTAATCAGTAAAAATATTTATTTTATCACATTACGTTAGTAAGATATCATATATATGTGGGGTTTACCATTTATGGCCAAACTATGCCCTGAAAGGGCATTTTGGTCATTTCACATATGCTTTTAAGGAAATTTTTGGAAGTATGAGTTCATACTTAATGTAATAATACTAAAATTTATTTAAAAGTTCAGTAGGTAACAAGTCTTAGGTGTTAAATATCGTTTAAAACCATACTATGCACCTAATTAGCGTATAATCGCTAATTGACGATAATTAAAGTGTTTTATGGAAAATCTAAGCTTTTGATCAGTTTTAATTGTTCAAAATAATTTATTTAATGTATGAATTCAGTAGGAAAAGGTTTGGCATTCAAGTCATTTGTTAATCTCATTTTATGCATAAAAAAGGGTATTATCGTCATTTACCGAATTATACAAGAACTCCATGATATGATAAGATTATTGATGTGCACAAAATGCAACATATAAATTACATCAATTGTCGCATAAAACTAACCCTTTTTAGTACTAATGTTGGAAAAAGTGTGCTTTTGTCTTCCTTTTGTATTTTCAGGATTAAATGAGCTCAAATAAACAAAAGAAGCAAAAAGGCAGCTAAATCTAACATAAATACAAGAAAAGGAACAAACGTGGCATGCCCGACCTCCCGACAGCATCTTCCCAAGCAAAACAAGAGAACAGAAGGCTGAACATGCCCCGTGCTCAGTGAGCACGGGGGCGTGCCCAAGTATCAGCAGAAAAGACAAAGTTGTAGAAGCTTCCATCGCCCACCACGGGGCCGTGCTCAGCGGACACGGGGCCGTGGTCAACTGTAAGATTCGCGGAATCCAGGCAAATCTTGATAGTACAGATATGCTTCTGCACACGGGGTCGTGCTCAGCGGACACGGGGGCGTGGTCAACTAATGCAGACAAACTGCATTTAATGAAGAAACAGAGGAGGATGGACACGGGGCCGTGTCCAATGGACACGAGGCCGTGCCCGAGCTTCTATTCAGCCTATAAATAGGAGTGTTTGGAGCTCTTGCAACTCATCCCTTGGCACACCACCTCTCTCACACTTCACCCACCACCCACCATCATCACAACACCATCATCCACCACCATCATCCATTGTCCATCATAGAGTGTGTGAGTCGTCTCGGGATCCAAGATTGATCGTAAGAGTTCTTGACAATCAAAGGCCATGTTTGCCTAAGTCTCTTACATCACTTGGTGAAGACAAGTGTTTAGTGTAATACTTTTTATTTTTAATCTTTTCACACTTTTTAATTGGTTATGTATTAATGACTTTAATAACTAGTTTCTTATGTTGAAGGTGATTCTTCCTTATCGTTTGTCCGTGGTGTCTTGGCATTATTTTACTGTCTATATAAAATAAAAGATTTTCACCATTCATATCTCCACGGTCTATATGGAGGTATGTTGGCTACCTGGTCGGGGGTTAAGGGAACGGTTTGGTAAGAGTCTTGCCATTGTTCAGTATATAGATCCTGCAAAGGACCTGGGTCAAATTTAGTAGGACCTCCTTCAATACCCAACGGTATTGGATGGCGGGGGTCCAAACTCTTTGACCCCCTCATAAGTTAAGCTACTATTAAAACTTTAACGCGGCTACCTAGGACTGTATCCCTGCTGACTCAGACTACTTAGCCGAGGGTAACGTCACCTTCAAAAGAGGGGCCTACCACATTATGCATTAATAACTAAATTAATTATCTTTCAATAATCCAACCCTTTAGGATTATATCCTTGCTGACTCAAACTACTGGGTTGAGGGTAACGTCACCTTCAAAAGAGGGGCCTGCTACAATAACTAAGATAATTTCTTAAACAAGTGCAAAAGTGCGGAAATAATCAAAGGTTACACTACACACGAGTCGGATCCAAGTGATTCATCTTGTCTATCTGTTTTTACTATTATTTTACTTTTCAGCATTTTAGTTAGTTTTATTTTTCTAGTTTAAAAAAACCTTTTTCTAACTTTTTGATTTGATTAGACGTTGAGCATAAACCGGTATTAAAAGCTCTTATGTCCTTGGACGACCTCGGTATCTTACCAACACTATACTACGTCCACGATGGGTGCACTTGCCCATATGTGTGTTTAGTGTTAGTAAATATCGTGTTTTATAAATTTAAAACTTGGCTAAAAAGTGTAAAAGGGCTTAAAATATATACCTAAAATATATTACACTACACACGCATCAAGTTTTTGGCGTCGTTGCCGGGGACACAAGGATTTTAAGAAAGTTAGGAATCAGCGGCCTAATCGTTTTTTTTTTTATTTTTCTGTTTTTTTAGGATTTTTGTAATTTTTCAGCTTCTACAGAACTCAGCACGGGTCGTGCTTGCTAAACACGCCACGTGCCCAATCATTGGAACTGCCAATCCTGTTTTAAGTCAGGCAGTAAGCTGAACACGGGGCCGTGCCCACTCAACACGCCCCCGTGCCCAAGATTCAGTTACTGAAAACAGAACCGTAAGATCCCGACGGTTGGTAATTTCTGACACAAACGTTAGTGATACTGATACTTTTTACTTTTAGCACTCTTATGGTACGTGGTGTCAAATATGTGGAGGCTCTCATGAAGAATTAAAATGTTTTTTTTCTAAATTATAAGCCCCATTATATAGACCCATTGTTTTCCTGTAGCCTTAAGAGGGGCGAAAGTAAAAATAATCCCTATCTCTCCCTCGAATGCGCCCAACCAGACATTACAGGAGAAATGCTTCTTGATGAACTATTTCAACTAGAAGATCTAATTCTTAATTGGTTAAAAGAACTTAGGATGGATTTTAGTGATTCATCTCAAGACGATACCAAAGAAGAATTGTTGGGATCGCATTCAAACAACTCTGATATTCCCGATGATACCTCCAACTCTAGCGAAGACTTGGGCGATAGTCGTCCCTGTGCCGATTGTGCCGTGAAGGACTCTCCATCGACCTCGTTCGATGCATACATAGACCTGAGCGATTCGGCATACACCTTCTTTAACGAGAGCCCGAGAAAGGGTTGGACTTGTCCACCTACATTTAGCATAGGAATCACCCTCACCGACAACCTCTTGCGTTCTCGTCTTAATCTAGAGCAATTAAGGTATCTTAGGCACTTTGGGGTTGTTCCGTCCAGTAAGGAACCACCCGATTCGGATAAGTTCCTTAGAATTAAATAAAACTCCATAAGACAGCTTCCAGACACGGGGCCGTGCCCAGGTCAACACGCCCCCGTGTCCACCAAAAAGATTCTCTTCTGATTTCATCAGAATACGGACAAAATGTGTCAGGACTCTGTCTGCACACGGGGCTGTGTCCAGCCAACACGGGGCCGTGTGCAGCGTGCTGTCGTTTTCTATAAATACAGCAAGATTCCTGCTCATTTGGACCACTCCAAAAGACAAAGATTTCTGGGATCTTCACTCATATCATCCTAGGTATGTTCTAAAAGAAGGTTCTCAATAACCATCTTGTCTTTTCCACTTTTGTTCATTGCCTTCTTCTTCAATTTTCAATCACTACCTCCATTAAAGCTTGGAAGCTTCATGATTCCAAACTTTATTGTGATGATTGTAAGGTTATTATTCAAGGAATCTTGCTTAAAATAAGTTATACAACTTTGTTTTGAATTATTTATTCTTAAAATTAATTAAAAAAAAATAATTTAAAACTCCAAGATTCCTTGCTTTAAAAACCTGCAGACAATTGGACACGGGGCCGTGTTCATTGAACACGGGGCCGTGTCCGAGGTACTGTTTCATAAAAATTGAGCTCTTTTCGGTCTGTTTTCCCAGAATGGCGAGCAGAACAAGCGGAACGTCTTCATCGCACTCAAGGAACAACCGACAGGGGAGGAGGTCATCAACGGTGGAAGACTCTCTTGTAAACTATGTTTACGCCTTAAGAGAGGCTATTGATGAAATGATGGGGGTGGAAGAAGCATTGGTCGACTGTATCAATCACTTAACGGTGGGACTGGAAGGGTGTCTCCGGGAGGTCAACCTCTTGTACCAGAGGTTGAACATTCTCGCCTCTCCTCCTTTGGTGCCAATAGTAACCCAAAGGGCATGGAACGTGGTGCCTGAAGTCATCATACCAGCCGAGTGGTACACCATACACCCGGGAACTCATCGCGATATATTACAAGGGGTCCCGGTTGGTGTTTCTCCTCCTCCATAAGATGTTGAGGAAAATGAAGCCGCCTTCTTCCTCCCAAGAGAGATAGAAGAATGGCCTTAACAACATCTAGGAAATAACCCTCAGCCGAGAGTCCTACTACACTTCTCAATACCGGAAAACTATTTCCGGGATTTTGGTTCTTAATGAAAAAGTAGAACTCCTTATGATAATTTTATGTATCACTTGACCTATCTAGTCTAGGACTTTTAACTTTTATTTTTCTTCTTTGTTTTCAATTTTCTAAGAATATTATGTAATTCTCTCTATGGTTTAATGAATGATAGTTTTAGTTAATTTGGTGTTTGGATGATGTTTTAATGGGTAAAACACACTCGGGATGGTGAAGGATGACAAGGGAAATGAGAAACAGCACCCCATGCACGAAAACAAAGCTTCCCGACAAAATTTCTTCATTACAGTAAGTTCAGCACGGGCCGTGTCCGCCCGACACGGCCCCGTGCTGCACAATCTGCAGAAAATGCCCAGTTCAGGTAACTGGACACGGGCCGTGTTCACTGAACACGCCCCCGTGTCCAGGCTTCTGTTTCGTTTTACAATCTTTTGTTACTGGCACTTGAACACGGGGCCGTGCCCGGTCACCACGGGGCCGTGTCCAGAGTACCAGTAACATGAAATTTTGTTTTTTACACCTTTTTACACATTCAATCAACCTAAAAACTTATTTTTGGGACACATTGAGGACAATGTGTAATTTAAGTGTGGGGGGATGCTAAAACTTTGAATCTTGCAAATCCTAATTAACAAGCCTTACACAAAACTCTATTGGAACCGCTAATCACCCCAAATTTTTTTCAAAAATTTTCATTTTCTTTTTACTTGTCTAGGTTTAATTTGGAAATTTCAAGTTCTAACAAGGTTATATTTTTACAAATTTACAACCGATAGCGTCATGATAAAAAGAACCAACATAAGAAAATTATGAAACGACATGACAAACTTAGTTAAAATTTGATTATATATACTTGATCACATAAAAACCCATTCCCACAAAAGTGAGTTTTGAGCCTTTATTGAGCATACAAATACATATCTTTACACTAAATGCTCATTTTTCGTTTCTTGTGTGAATTTTCGCTTGGTTCTTACAACTTTAGAACTTGCCACGACAATGCATTCCCGGTCCTTACCAACTTAAACCCGAGTAAGTATATGATGGAGGCATTAGGACTAACCCTTTTTCTTTCTACACCATTATTTTTCTTTTTTTTTTACCACCTACCCAAAATCCCCCTAGTTAACCCCTTTGAGCCTAAACCTTTTCATTTCTTAACCCAAAACAAACACCCTTTTTACCCACCTAAACCCTTTTTCATTTTAACCCTTTCTTTTAGTAACAAAGCTCGGTTTTTTCTTATGACTTATGAAAAAAAAATGATGATGAAACCAAATAAACAAACAAGTTTATCATAAATAACTTTGTTTGAAAGAAATGGTTCATCAAAATAAAATAAATTGTCAAAAATAAAAAGTCTTTCAAAAACCGATGCTTTTTACGCTTTTTGCCCTTTTACTAACCACTAACCCAACCACCCACCTTTAGCCCAAGCCTAACCCTTCACCCAAAAAGTCCTCTTGATATTTACAAAGGTATATAGTTAAAAAGGAGGAGGATTGATTGTTTGGCAAGCTTATGGTAGGAGTAAGCTCCATGCCGCTCTCGAGTGATTCACTAAAATACATCTTCGGCCGAGTGTTGAGTGATTCCCCGTGAGGGGTGTGAACTTGTATATAAATGAATTTTTTTAAACAGGCATGTTATGCCCTAATAAGTAATTTATCTTATGTAATGTTTTTAATAAATCATGACGAATAGGATTGTAAATAAATAAAAATAAAACTTAATAAAGAATCTTGGAAATCCCGACACTCTATGACAAGCCAAAAACCTTCTCTTCTACCCATTCCATTTGGGAGTGAAAAAGCCACATTATAAGGAGTTTTGCTTGAGGACAAGCAAAGATTCAAGTGAGGGGGTATTTGATGTGCACAAAATGCAACATATAAATTACATCAATTGTGGCATAAAACTAACCATTTTTAGTACTAATGTTGGAAAAAGTGTGCTTTTGTCTTCCATTTGTATTTTCAGGATTAAATGAGCTCAAATAAACAGAAGAAGCAAAAAGGCAGCTAAATCTAACATAAATACAAGAAAAGGAACAAACGAGGCATGCCCGACCTCCCGACAGCATCTTCCCAAGCAAAACAAGAGAACAGAAGGCTGAACACGCCCCGTGCTTAGTGAGCACGGGGGCGTGCCCAAGTGCCAGCAGAAAAGACAAAGTTGTAGAAGCTTCCATCTCACACCACGGGGCCGTGCTCAGCGGACACGGGGCCTTGGTCAACTATAAGATTCGCAGAATCCAGGCAAATCTTGATAGTACAGATATGCTTCTGCACACGGGGTCCTGCTCAGCGGACACGGGGGCGTGGTCAACTAATGCAGACAAACTGCATTTAATGAAGAAAGAGAGGAGGATGGACACGGGGCCGTGCCCGAGCTTCTGTTCAGCCTATAAATAGGAGTGCTTGGAGCTCTTGCAACTCATCCCTTGGCACACCACCTCTCTCACACTTCACCCACCACCCACCACCATCACAACACCATCATCCACCACCATCATCCATTGTCCATCATAGAGTGTGTGAGTCGTCTCGGGATCCAAGATTGATCGTAAGAGTTCTTGACAATCAAAGGCCATGTTTGCCTAAGTCTCTTACATCACTTGATGAAGACAAGTGTTTAGTGTAATACTTTTTATTTTTAATCTTTTCGCACTTTTTAATTGGTTATGTATTAATGACTTTAATAACTAGATTCTTATGTTGAAGGTGATTCTTCCTTATCGTTTGTCCGTGGTGTCTTGGCATTATTTTACTGTCTATATAAAATAAAAGATTTTCACCATTCATATCTCCACGGTCTATATGGAGGTATGTTGGCTACCTGGTCGGGGGTTAAGGGAACGGTTTGGTAAGAGTCTTGCCATTGTTCAGTGTATAGATCCTGCAAAGGACCTGGGTCAAACTTAGTAGGACCTCCTTCAAAACCCAACGGTATTCGATGGCGGGGGTCCAAACTCTTTGACCCCCTCATAAGTTAAGCTACTATTAAAACTTTAAGCCGGCTACTTAGGACTGTATCCCTGCTGACTCAGACTACTTAGCCGAGGGTAACGTCACCTTCAAAAGAGGGGCCTACCACATTATGCATTAATAACTTAATTAATTATCTTTCAATAATCCGACCCTTTAGGATTGTATCATTGTTGACTCAAACTACTGGGTTGAGGGTAACGTCACCTTCAAAAGAGGGGCCTACTACAATAACTAAGATAATCTCTTAAACTAGTGCAAAAGTGCGGAAATAATCAAAGGTTACACTACACAGGAGTCGGATCCAAGTGATTCATCTTGTCTATCTGTTTTTACTTTTATTTTACTTTTCAGCATTTTAGTTACTTTTATTTTTCTAGTTTAAAAAAACCTTTTTCTAACTTTTTGATTTGATTAGACGTTGAGGATAAACCGGTATTAAAAGCTCTTGTGTCCTTGGACGACCTCGGTATCTTACCAACACTATACTATGTCCAGGATGGGTGCACTTGCCCATATGTGTGTTTAGTGTTAGTAAATATCATGTTTTATAAATTTATAACTTGGCTAAAATGTGTAAAAGGGCTTAAAATATACATCTAAAATATATTACACTACACACGCATCCATTATAATCTGATCAAAAATTCCAAAGATCCCTAAAATATAAAGGTTTTTGTCCTCTCACATTTCTAAAAATCTCGTTTATATGACAAAAGGGCAAAAATGGCATTAATAAGCATAATAACGGACAAGAGCATATAATTCAAACAAGTAAGGACCAGGTAATATAACTCCAGGGGGTTATACTATAACATAAAGTGGTCCTAATGGAAGCTTAAAACATGGAAGGATTAAGCTTAATCGGGTCAGAACTGAAAGTCAAAGCAAAAGTCAAGCTTTGGCGATTTTCGGTTGTGAACCGACCAGAAACTGATAATTGTCGGGTTGAACATGCTTAACCATGTTCTAATACTAATTACCAAGTTATATGAATGATAAAATATGATTTATTACCTCCGCATTGTTAGTTATAATTTTTATTTCAAATTCTGGTCAGTTTGACTTTTTGACTTAATAGTTTGACCCGATAATTAAGTAGGCAAATGAAATAATTAGGAGGTACCGTTTTAAGGGTTAATCACCTACCTAACTATGGTCACATAACCACTTTTAATTCGGATAGTGGTTGGACCATTTGTGATTAAACCGAAAGTCAAAGTCAAATTACGATATCTTTGACTTTTCAGTTTTTAAACTAAAAATTGAACTAAGGAAGGGGGATAAGACACTTAAAATGAGTCCTAGCTATCTTTTCTACAAGAATGAATTCCCTTTTGAATCAGGAACCTCCAGATTTCTCAAGAACACTTGAGCTTAGAGAGAGGAGTGATTGTTTGAATGGTGCAAGTGAAATGGGTGCACAATGAGCCTATTTATAGTGTTTGGGACATACACCAGATCACTACACGTGTTTAGGGAGGTGTTAGGATCTTCAAAAGTGTCCAAAGTGGTATTAAAAACCATCAAATGTCCATAGAATTCGAGTTAGACTTGTTTGGAGGCCAAGGAAGAAGGTGACCTTCACCTGGCCAAGGAATTCTGTCAAATTAAGGCCGTCGCCGCGCACCACGGTGAAGGGGGGGGGTGTGGCGCGACACCCCCACACCACATACCAGCAAAACAAGTTTCAAACTTGTCACTTTCAGTCCCTGTACCTTCTAATGCAATGTATCTTTCATTTTAGGCACATCTGGCCCTTGTAGTTAGTTTGTGGATGATCTAGGGAGTATAACCAAACACCGATTGGCCCGGTTTCGTTAAACGATCTCCAGAAACATAGTTTCGCCTCGTTGACGCTTTAAACCCTAATTCTTGGTAATTCGCGTAAACAACACATAACGATCTCGAAACCTCGTGAAATTTAAATAACTTATTCTTGAGAGTATATTTGAATATTACGAAGCCTCGGTTCGTTAAAAGGTCACTCAGAGGTAAGAATTAACATGTTGACACGTTTAACCCCTGTAGTTTATAATCTTTGATTATTTTCACAAACGGCTTCTTCTATCCAATTAATTACTCGTTTAAGGATATATTTTTCGTGGGTGGTCATTCAGAGGCACAAATTTGGCATGATGACACTTTTAGTCCCTTCGGTTTCATATTTTGATCGTTTTACAACTTTAATCCTTCAAACCCAATCTTTCACATGATTAGGGTTTTGGACACGTGTCTTCACATAATTGGACACGTTTTTACGTGGTGTTACACGTCCCGAGCGGAAGCTCGTGTTGGCCTAAAACCAGTTGCGATCCGAAACCCGTCCCATGCGGAAACTCATGTCAGCCTAAAACCCGTTGCGATCCAAAACCCGTCCCGTGTGGAAACCCGTGTCAGCCCGAACCCGATCCGAACCGACCCATTCCGATCCAAAACCCGCCACGTGCCGAAACCCGTCTCATTCCGAAACTCAATTCTAACTGACCCGTTCCAATCTAAAACCTATTTCGTGTCGTAACCTGTCTTGTGCGGATACTTGTGCCGGCCCAAAACCTGTTCTGATCCGAAATCTGACCCGTTTCTTTAAGGTGCTAACCCACATCGACCCATTTCTTTAAAGTTGTCGACCCGCTTTGACCCGAAAATAACAAGATGGAATTTCAATTGACCCGTTGTGACCCGTTTAGTTTCAAACTTTTCAAAGACTTAAAACAGTGTTTGGTCCAAACATTACGTACTTCTCTGTTTCTGTGATTTGAGGAACCGAAGTACTTATCTGTTTCTGTGATTTGAGAAACCGAAATCAAATGTTTTTTTCATTCCCAATACATAATAAACTTAATCTAAATTCAAACATTTCATTTTCGACCAGAAAACCAGACATCTCCTATGTTCGATATCAAATGTACTAAGTTGTCTGCAATCACTAGCACATGGTTTCCATCATACGTCTTCGTGTTTGATAGCTTTTGTTTATCACCCATCATATGGTTTGAGCATCTCGAATCGACAATCCAATTGTCTAGGTTGTTTGAACGAGTTTCGGTAGTTTTCGTAATGGCGTTTACCTCTTTAACTTGAGCAGCGTAGGCTTCGGTATGCCATCCCTCTCCGGTTTCAAATTCTGCATCGTTTCCTTCGTCTTTCTTTGCTTTTTGACAATCCTTGGCCATATGGCCTTTAAAGCCGTAATTGTAGCATTTGAAGGGGATTCGTTTGCCTTTGTACGTCTTTATTTTATTAGTCTTTTATTTTTTCTCGTTTGCTTTTGACTAGTCTGACCCTAGGTTTTACTTGACTATCATTTTTTTGGTTTCTATCTTTCCATGACTTTTCTTTTAATCTTCCTACAAATAAAGCTTTTGTTTCAGTTTAATAGATGTTTCGACAAGTTATTTAGCCAATGCTTCTTGACCCGAAGGGGTATCGGATCAGAGTAGGCTCGAGCGGAAGGGGAACAAACACACACACTAGAAGAAAATAAAGAACACGAGAATTTACGTGGTTTGGTCAAGGTGACCTACGTCCACAGGTTGCAACTTGGGTTTCACTTTTATTAGATGCTCACAACTGTTTTCATAATTATACAGACTACAATTACATCATAGGTATTTATATAACAAGATTAGGGTTTCCTACTTGGTCAACAAATTAACTAAGTGGGCCTACCGGCTAACCCAAATTAGGGCCGGCTATCCTAAAGCCTATGAACCCAACAATCTCCCACTCGGAGGCTTTGCATAGTCCACAAAGTGCATCCAAGAATCCCATCACCAATAACTTTAGTAATCTTTACGTTCAAGTCCTCCCAACCTCCAGTTCCAAGAACAAGCTAAGATTTCAGTCACATCCAAGCCAGCTAGTTGCAACCACACCTCTCATCAAGTACCTGAGAGACCGGTTGAAGCTCCCACAAGCTCCAACACAACAGTCTTATCAGACCCATTCTCTATCTCAACCGGCTTGCACGATCCACCAGCTCCAGAGATACACCGAGAATTAATACCACTCTCCACATTTTGCAAACTATTTCTAGGAGAGCTTTTTTCTTCAGTCAGAACCTTCGTCTTCAAAACCCAACGGTTCTTTTTTATTGTACCCGGAACACGACCCGTGCTCCCACTATCACCAAATCCCCTGATTGGCTTAAACTTAGACCCCCGACCACATTCAACCGACATCCCCAAAGCACCAGGATTCAAGTTCGCAAATTGAACCCTCTTCCGCTTACTAGATTCAGTGAACCAGACTTTATGTTGTATAGGGACGGCTACCCCTCAGCAGGTATCTCAACTAGATACATTGATCCTCGTCTCCTCCCACAGGCAACAACAAGATTTCCTTCAATCACCTTCCACTTCCCACCACCAAACTTAACATCTAGTCCCTGTTTATCCAGTTGACTAACAGAAATAAGTTTCTTCGTTAAACCTGGAATTACCCTGATGTTCTTTAAGTTCCATGTAGTGCCCAGTGGAATCTTCAGATTGACATCTCCCATACCAGTAACATTAAGAACATGACCGTTAGCTAATCGTACCTTTCCAAAGTCTCCTTTTTTTTCAGATTCACCATCGTCTCCACGCTGTGCATGGCGTGAAACGAAGAACCAGAATCCATAGCCCAAGAATCTACAATCTCTTCACAGCAAACTAGTACGTCACCGTTAGATTCATCTAACAAAACACTGTTTACATGCTGGTTACCATCCTCCTTCTTAGGATCAGGACACTCGTTTTTATCATGCCCCTTTTCACCACAGTTCCAGCACCTCACATTCTTCCCAGCTTTAGACAAGCTTTTCCCATAACTCCCACTGCTTCTGTTATTACCTCTTCCCCTGTTAACACTGAACATACCAGAAGTAGATCCTCCACTAGTGTTCCTCCGGCGAACGTCTTCACCCAAAACACTATCCTGGACCCGATCAAACTTCAAATTTCCAGTTCCAGCAGTTTCAATGTCCGCTGTCACAAATCCTGACCAGCTATCAGGTAAGGAAGATAACAAAACCAAAGCCTGAGTGTCATCATCCAACTTCATGCCCACAGTTGCTAACCTGGACAAAATTGAATTGACTTCGGTAATGTGATCAGCAACCGAACTGTCCTCGATCATTCTCATATTAAACAATCCCCTCATCAAGAACACCCTATTACCGGCAGACGACTTCTCATACATATTTGACAGAGCTGCTAACATATCACGAGCAGTTTCTTTCATGATATTAAATGCAACGCTCCTCGTCAAAGCCAATGTAATTTTACCTCTTGCCTTTTTATCCTTTGAGTTCCAAATTGCTTCGGCAGCTTTATCCATTCCAGAAAGTTTTTCTTCCAGTACCACATCCAAATCGCATTCACCAAGCAACGCCTCTATTTACATTCTCCACCATGCAAAATCAGTACAGTTGAACTTCTCGATTCGGAACTTCCCATCTTCAGCCATAGCAAACGAGAAAACCAGAAAAAACCACAAGGAACCAAGCAACCGATACCCGAGCAACTTTCAATAAACCAGAAACCCGAAGTACCCGAACCAGCGACTTCTCTTGCAAAACCGAGCGTAAAATCAGCGAATAACCAGGGTTCAAGAACCGAAACCCTAATCGCCAAACACCCCAAAACCACCAGATCTGCAACAGCAAACCCTACGGCGCAAACCCTAGACCTTACGAGCCGTAATCAAAGAATAGGTACGGGCCGTAAACAAGTCAACGGCGACGGCAGCAACAGTAGATCAAGATCTCTCGTCCAGCTTTCTCTCCCTCTCCTGCGATAACCGTGTGAACCGTGTTTTTCGCTAAACCTTTGGCTCTGATACCACCTGTTAGGGGTATCGGATCAGAGTAGGCTCGAGCGAAAGTGGAACAAACACACACACACTAGCAGAAAATAAAGAACACGGGAATTTACGTGGTTCGGTCAAGGTGACCCACGTCCACGGGTTGCAACTAGGGTTTCACTTTTATTAGATGCTCACAACTGTTTTCAGAATGATACAGACTACAATTACATCATAGGTATTCATAGAACAAGATTAGGGTTTCCTACTTTGTTAACAACTTAACTAAGCGGGCCTAATAACTAGGGCCTAATAACCCTAATTAGGGCCGGCTACCCTAAATCCTACGAACCCAACAACAACAGGTTTGAAACTCGATCATAGTGGGTTGATTTGGCCATCCTTGGATGGCTGTGACGAATTGTCGGTACTCCGGTTTCAACCTATGATTAATGATCATTTTTATTCTAGCTTCTCCGATTCGTGATTGCTGATCCAACTCTCCTATATCACTGCATAAATTCTTTAGTTTCTAGAAATACTATGGTATCGTTTGGTCGCCTTGTGAGATTTTCATCAACTCACTTTCAAGCATATGCAATCGGGCGTTGTTCTTTTTCGAAAACAATTGTTGCAAAGTATCCCAAGATTGCTGTGGGTATTCATGGTTTTATTGCCACTTTGCAATAGCTCCATTAATATCATTCGTCGGCATCCTCATCTGTGTTCCATTGACTACGATATATCTTGCTCTTGGAGGTAAGATTTAATACTTGTAGCCCATGTATTGCAGTTGGTGTTATTCAACTTTTTAACACCGATGACTTGCAATTCTGCCATGATATTGATTTTGTTCTTTCAATCTTCCTTTTGTTGTTCGTTTGATTCACCCACCTCAACCGCTGCACCTTGATCGATCTTGTTTACTCGCCCACGATCATTTCCTGCAGCTAGTTTCTTCCTTAGACTCGAACCTTGCTCTGATACCAGTTGTTAAACTATGAATCGGAGCAGTCATAAAATGTATGCGACTCTTTTCTTATTTTTCAAATTAAAGAACAACTGGGTATTGCATAAACTGTATGCGACACTTTTGTTAATCATACGTAGAAAGGGAAAATAACCTAATATAAATAAGGGGCTGTTTGTTTACCTCTTAATGAGGCTCTTAATGGCTCAGACCTCTTACTGGTTCAACACTTAATGGTTCAGACTGTTTGTTTCACGAGCAGATGTCTAAATGGTTGAGAATTTGCCTCTGAATGGTTAAGATTTATACAGAGTCTGAATGGTTAAGACCTCTAATCTGAATTGGTCAGACATTTGCCTCTAAACGGTTAGCATTATATAGGCTCTTAATGGTTCAGACCTCTTACAGGTTCAGCACTTAACCATTCAGAAGTTGCCAAACGGCCCCTAATACTAACCAGATTTGCATGTATCCTAACCTTAATAAAAAAGGTTTACATATAAAATTAATCAAAATAAATTTAAACATTGGCCCTTATCTAAACAATAATACTCAATTCATATTTTCGTATATTGTTTTTATCTTCAGACTTCTTATAAGTCGCCGGTCGGTATCCACATTTTCGATGGAGACAGATGACCATTGCTATTTCACCTCACAGACAACGACAAAATAAATAGAAATCTCATCCAAAATCTTATCTTCAACATTTTTTAAAGTTGTGGCAAATTACCCATAGTAAATGGCAGTGGCGTATCTAGGATTCCGACCAAGCGGGAACGTTTTATAAATAGGCGGTAACGAAATCGAAAAAACGTCAAATTTTTCCAAAATTTACACTAAAAACGTCAAAAATTTTCCGCCCCTGGTAAATGGCACGTACCCAACAACGCATGGAAAACTTGCAATGTAATTTTATCGAAATTTAATCCTTTAAAATCCCTTGGCAATTACTGGCAGATTTCGAACGAGGAATATGATTTTTAGTTTTCTTTGCATTTTTAATCTTCTTAATTCATTCCCCAGATATTTGAAAGTGATTTACAAGATGAATAAGTAGAAAACCATGACTATTCCTTTTTGTCGGTAATTAGTTGACTCTTTAAAGTTTGTTGGTAAAAGTCAATTTTTCTAGGTAAGTGTGCGATCTTTTATTAATAAAAAGATCGAAATCAGCCAAAAATTCGTACCAACTTAATTAGCATATGTAGTGCACAGATATATAAGTTGCATTTCCTAAGATCTTTTACGAGACGTTTATGTTGATCTTATGACATGGGAATGCAATGATGTCTTTTGTGGTCATGTGGGTTTTGATGGTTATTCGTAACAATCATTAAATAGACACTTTGAACATGAAAGTTTAAGCGCCGTATTATTGGAAAACCCATGGGCTTATTTTGTCACGCTTTATTCGACTCGTATGGCTTTATAAGAGTCATATATGGTTAACAAAAATTCCAAAGTAAGATATCTTCTGCCACATGGTGTCACATGATGTCACACCCCAATTTCTGGTGGGTCAGGTCGATGGGTTTATACGTGATGATTGATAATAGTATCACAATTGGCAGCGGAAGATCTATTATCTATATCTATATATATTAATAAAGGAGATGATTTGGGCTATTTGTCCTTGGATGGTGAAGCCAATATGATGATGTGGCAACCATTTGTTTAGTGAACCTTCATTTTAGGAGGGAAAATCTATACTTCTTCATACACAAACCATTATACACAAACCTCTCATTTTTTCTACGCGGGATCCGAATAATTTTTGGGTCGGATTCATGCTTTCCCAAACTAACCGACATACAATATGGATCCTATATAAACTTCTTATCAATCATTGAACCCTAATCTTTCTTTCTTCACTTTATTTGCGAACGGTTGTTCTCTCTTCTAAATCCATATCCGATATACATCTTTGGTGCCGAATCTGTTCAAAATTCATCGGTAAATCTACTTGATTAATCTTAAATACTCTTTATTTATGTTATTAGATCACATATCCAGTTTTTTTGTCTTTAAAACTCAACCGGCAGATGTTAATCATTTATTATTTTTTTTTGTAGATTGTTCCACACAATCTTCAGGTATGTAATGAAACTTTGATCCTTACTTATTGTTTTATGTTTATTCGGATTTTTTTGATTTATTTTCCTTTTTTTTTTTTTCTATTTTTTATGTTCGTTCTTGATGCTTAGAAACCCTAAATCCCATTCTCAAAATACTGATGACGATAATCCTTAAAACTGACCAATATTTCAACAATCGAAGCTAAATGTATTCTTTATATGTTTATAGGTTATATCAATTTTGATTTATGCAAAACCCTTTTGCCCGACGATAATGTTTATTGTTGTTACTTTTTTATACATAATTGCAGAAAATTCTATAGCCGGTGATCCTTTTATATGACGAATCTTTCAACAATCGTAGGTAAATTTACTGTTTATTGTATTTTACATATTATGTTTCTTTTTGGGCAAAACCGTATCGGCAGATCTTACTTTATAATGTTGATGATCATGCGTTTTGTTAAATATACAGATTCTTTTGATTTATTTTCTTTATTTTTTGGCACTTTTTTGCAGCTGTAGATTATTTTGCATTATACGAATCCAATGTTTTTGAAAAGATTTTGTATTTATTTTTTATATTTCATTCTGTTTTTTTTTTTCCAAATATTGAATGTGTTTCTAAAAATAAATTATTTTTAAATTTTTTCAAAACGTCTACTTATTATTGTAGGTAAAATTAATTGTTTTGTTATAAATACATTGCCTTTTTTAGTTTTTAATAAATTCCTATATTAATTTCAGGTATCGACCCCTTGCACAACACTCCTTCATTTTTAAAGCTAATTGATGAAGAATTCCCGATATTTTTTGTACGTTTATTGTTATTCTAATGTTTTATAATTATATATATTATGTAAACTGATAAATTTTTCGCTTTTTTTTAAACTCATAGGAAATACCTAATGACTTTGCGTCAATGGTTTGGGGAGACCACCCACCTTACAAAGATTCAGTTAAGATTGTTGATGATGACAATATATGGTCTGTAAGAGTAAAAAAAACTGATGTGGGCCCTGTTCTTGCTGATGGATTCACCAAAGTAGTTAGGGATAGTTCTGTTAGAAAAGATGACTACCTTATGTTTCAGTCATATGGACCATCCTCATTTTTTCTGATGGTTTTTAAATCATGTGTTCATAAGAGCTGCTTCATATCCAAGATCAACCCTCACGAAGATGTTATTATAAGTAGTATCTTATAATATATGTATGATGAATAATTTTTTATGTCTGTATATTGGTATTTAAATTAATTGTTAATACTAATTATCACATCATATGCAGATAATGGCAGATGAATTTTGGAGGCAATTTTATGGAAAAAATTTCAAAGGTGGTCAATCAACTCTGTATTTAGGAGATAGGTTTTGGAACGTTAACATGGACGGATTAACTGACAGCTGTGTTTTTACTCATGGATGTTCTGAGATGATAAACGAACTTGCCTTAGACAGGAGATCTACCTTTCTTTTCTCACTGCATGGAAATAAAATCTTCGAGCTTTCAGTATTTAATCATCAATCCGGTACTCAAATTCAGAACAACAGGGTTGAGTTAGTTGTTTTGGATGACTCAATCTATGTTGACGATTGTGATGAATTTGCTATTGAGGTTAGAAGTATAAATGTACACTATTGTTTACTTATCAACACGATCTTACAAGTAGATATTTCATTTAACACATTGTTATTTGTTAATTTTATATTTAGTCCGAACATAAGGATAAGTGTATTGGTGCTGCAAATGACATTGAAGAAGGTGTTGTTGTGGAAAGTGAAGATGACAAATTTCAGTTGGCAAGTTTTGAAGATATGTTCAATGTAATTCTGTATATTATAAGGAAATTAATTAACTGATTTTATATATATTTTTTTGTTGTATTGTCACCATTATTTTCTTCATTCTTAATTATATAGGATAAAGACGATTCCAAGTTTGATACCTTTTTCTCATCTCTACTTGAAATGGAAGACCTTAAGAAGAAGGTACTTTTGGTTACATGTTTAATTTATTTTTTTAATAATAATTGTTACTTTTTTGTTAAACAAAATTTTATTTTGATATGTAGTTCAAAGAGAATTGGGATACAAACACTGAAGGCCAAGGCAAATCAAGTGTTCTTTGTGATGAAGATTCAACTATGAAGGTTTGTGTTTATTTAACAAATGCAAAATTGTTTCAAATTTTTATAATTATTATTTTGCCTTTATTTTTTCATTTACAAATGTTAATGTTATATCTTTTGTAGGATGACCCGAAGGCGAAAACTATTGTTGATGTTTATGAAGATATAAGTTTAAAGGTTCTATTTGTGTTACTTAAATTTATTTTTGTTAATTTAACTGAATTTGTTTACATTATTTTTAGATTTATGTTTTCCTTTTTTCAGGACAAAAGCATGAGTCAAACGGATCTCGACAACTTTTTGATACCAAAGAATGTTATGGTTTATGAACCGAGTCTGTGCTTGACAGTTGTTTCTGATGTGAGTTCTGCTGAAAGTCTTATTTATTCCAATAAGGTAGTCACTTATGTATTTATTTACCTGTTTAGGCCATTCCGAACAATACAGTTGATGTTCGTCAATCTATTTTGCCGCGAAAGAGAAAGGTATAGTATCATATATACATATTTTACTTTAAAAATGTTATCTTAAAAGACAAACTAATGATTATTTTTTTGGACTTATTAGGCCACTCGGAAATGTAAGTCAGTTATGATTGTGTCAGATGAGTCTGTAATTGCTCATCGTACTCGTTCAACGTATAGAAACAAAAAAGAAGCTGTTGTTGATAAGGTCACGACCGCTGAAACCGGACCTGTTTGCCGTAAACGTTCTAATTTGAAAATGACGAAAACAGATTCATTCATTGAATTCACGAAAGTAGCAGAAAACCGATTGGTATGTGTTTGAATTTTATTAATTTTTATTTCTTTCATATATAGCTAATAATTATATGTAATAGATTAATTTGAAATTTTTCTTTTTTATTATGTTTTCAGCGTTTACCGTCTGCTGTTTCGGATGATTTGTGTCTTTCTGTTCACAACCTGCATGAAGTTTCGATAAAAAACCTTAGATGTGAGATAACAAACATCAACACGGTAGCGGAAAAGAATGGTGATGTTTACAGGTATGGTTTTTCCAAGTGGTCGAGATTCTTGAAATCAAATCAAATACCCATTGGCGCTACTCTTTTCTTTAAATATGTGAAGTCTTCTCAGCTTTTGATGTTGACCAAAGTTGTTCATAAGACTACAAAGAAAAGAGGCCGTGCGTGACTGTTTGCATTTGTGGTCGTTAGTTGGGATTTTAGATGTTTTGGCAACCTGTTGGTTATTACTTAATAGTAGGTTCATAATGTTTTTGGAAGTCTGATGTTAGATATGTTTTCCTTTGGACAGTTAGTACTTAAACAAGTCTATTTTGTAAGAAAGTTAGCAACCAGTTATATCTTTCAAATTATTACCTAATAGTTGGTACTAACTTTATTTATAATTTTTTTATTATCTTTGCACAAAGAATTATATTATCTAACACAAACAACCTAACCTCAAAATTTATTAATTTTAAACCAATAGGAAGTTATAATATCTAAAAAACATTAAAATATATCACTCCCATCTCTATATGTTATTGATGTTAAAACATATTATATTTAGTTTATTATATTTTGATAAAATGTACACTTCAAATTAACCCATCACTTAATGTATTCATTTTTTGTTTATCTTATTTTCTAATTCCATATGTTAACATTTAGTTACTTACTTTGGTGATGTTATTTTTGAAACTTATACATATTTATACATAAAATAAAAAACAAAATGATCCTTTAAATTTTTTTTAATCTATGTTGTCCCAGCAACAGATTCATATTTTAAAAAAATTAATAAATTAATTCCATATATACTCCAGTATCCTATATTTAGTTATTAATTCCATTAAGTCAGAATCATATATAAATAAATATGAAACTTTAATATAAATATGGAATATTTGTGCTGTGAAAATTTATTTTTGGTAAACGAAATTGAAATTTTAATTTTTTTTAAATGTATTCATGTTAACTTATTTTAGTCCGACATACACTTTCCTTAGTCATTCAATGTTTACATAATTAATTTTTATTATTTTTTTCGAAAATATTGTTTCTAATAATATATCGTTAAAAGTTTTCCTATAAATTCATGTTAAATTTGTGTTCATTCATATATTGTATCCAACAATAACTTTTCTTTTCCTTGACTCACTGTTTCAGAGGTAATCTATGGAACAAGAGGGTACAATTACTCTTCTTAATGATGTTAACGCTCTCAGTACAAACTTCACTATAAAGGTGAAGATTATTAGTATGTGGAGAAAGAAGATGAAAGGTAACGATAGAGAGACCTATCGTATCGATATGATACTTATGGATGAGATGGTAAATTTCTTAACTAAATATTTATTAATGTTTATTTTTTTATGATTTAAAGTACATATTAACATTTATTTATATTTTATACTTTGTTAATGTACAGGGTACCAAGATTCAAGCTTCTTGCTTACATAGGCTCTTTTCAAAATTTGAGAGACATCTTAATGTTAATGAATGCCTTTTAATAAAAAGGCCATCTCTTGCTGCCAACACTGCATCTTTCAAAATTGTTCCTAACAATCAGAAGCTATCTTTTTATTACCAGACATTTGTCGAAAAGTGTAGTAAATGGGATGGACCATAGTTTGTTTTTGAGTTTGTTGATTTTAAGGATGTTTTGTCACAGAGATACAAGGAGGGTACAACAATAGGTATTGTTGTAAATTCTTTCGAAATATCTGTATTATAACATTTGTTTCACAATTACTTTAATATATTGTGTTCACTTTATACTAACATGTTACATTTTTTTTATTAGATTTCATCGGTTACGTTGTTGTTTGCTACAAGATTGAGGACACTAACAAAAAAGATGGTACTAAAGGAAAACGCCTAAATCTTAAACTTCAAGATCTCGAGTAATACAAATTTCATTTTGATATTATTTTTATTTACTAAATTAATTTCCTTTATATTTTATAAAAGTTAAAAGGTTTTATTTTTTTTAATATATATTTGGTCTATTGGTTTCAGAGATGTTGTAGTTGATTTAACTCTTTGGGATGATTATGCGAAAGATATGTGTTCGTACATGCTTAGTTAAGATCGTGAAGCACATGTTGTCATTGCTGTTCATTTTGGTGCCGTTAAAACCTACAAAGGTATCTTAATAAGTCATAAATATTATTTTAACAATGTATATGATTATGTGATTTATTAATATGTTTCTTATTATCAGGTAAATGGGGGATATCTAACAATTTTGATGGTACCAGAGTCTTCATTAACGACAATTTTGATCAGATATTGACATTCAAGGAAAAGTGAGTAAAATTAAAAAAGTTAAATTTTTGCATTGTATCAACTAAATATATATTTATATTCTTTGTTTATTTAACATTAATGTTTCTTAAATAAATTTCGATTAGGTTTATTGCAAAACTTTCTGCTTCATCCGAGTCAAGTAGCCATGTTGGGTCGTATGTTTTGTGTTCCGTTGAAGATGAATTTATGAAAAATGATGTTTTCTCACCAATTGCTTATCTTGGTTCAATCATACAGGTTATTTCTCACAATTTATAAATTACTTTTTTACTAATATCATAATCTAAATTCGCTTTCAAATATTTTACTATTAAAACAGCCAAAAAAGGTTGTTATTGTCGGAACTATTGTAGCAATTGTTTCTGATAAGATGTGGTATTATGATGGATGTAACTATTGCAAATCCAAAGTTGAGCAAAAGTTTGAAACATACGATAAGGAAGATGGTACAAGTGATGTTAGAGATGAGAAGGTATACCAGTGTTCCAACAAGGATTGTGATGGAAAAGATGTTTTCCCAATGTCGAGGTAAATACTTCTTATTTTGTAATTAACATGATTTTTTTACTAACTATATAAATACTCTTTTAAGGTTTAAAATACCAATTCGAGTTCAAGATTCAACTGGTACGGTGACACTTACAATGTTTGATCATGAGGCGTTGAAGTTTGTTGGTAAAACTGCAAAGGAACTTATACAAATTCAGGACGATGTAAATATAATACTTATGTCTGTTTTACGTAAATTATTTTGTTCATACATGATCCTTACGAGACATCACATGTTTTCAATATAGATACTGAATACCAATGACGTGCCCAGAGCATATCCTGTTGAGTTTGAGACATTGGTTAACATGAAGTGTGCTTTCGTTATTCGAGTAACAGACTTTAATATTTCCAATGCTGTTGAGAATTATGGTATATCAGTTGTGACCAATGATGTAGATATTTTGGATCAGCTAAACAAAAAATGGAAAATTGATCAAGTAAGTGAATCTTATATTAAATTATTTTTTTTTCATTTAAATGATCCTTATGGATATTGAGATTTTATTCCAAATGTTAACAGCTTGATGCATCTGATTCGTTTTCTATGGGTCACTCTGAATTCCAAGATGCTGTCGGTGAAAGTTCAAAGGTTTGAGATTTGTCAACTAATACATCATAAATTTAAGATTCGATTTAGTACTAATATTTCTTTATTTTATAAAGGATGGTGTCTCTTATACTGCTGATAACTCTACACCTGTTTCGAAGGATGTTGCGTCTGATTTCAATAGATCATCAACTGATTTGAAGCGTAATCTTGGTGACGTCTATGTGAGTGAAGATGGAGTGGGATCGTCTGCAAGTAAACCTCGCATAAGTGGTGACAACATCTCTTTTGATGAGGATCATGCCAAGAATTAATAACCAAATAATCATACTTTTACAAGAACAGAACAATTATTTTGATGTTTGAGAGTTTGTTTTGAATTTTTATGTTGATTGTGCTTTAAAAACTTTATATGGTTTGCTAATGTCATATGACATATTTATCTAACTGTTGTGTCGTTTGTTTTAAATAATGTTTGTTCATGTTTCTTATTTAATTAGATTAGTTTTTTAGTAATATACACATATGATGTAGATTAAAACCATTATTTCAAAAATGTGTATAATTTAACCGTTACTATATTTACCTTTAGATGACCACTTACTTTTGTTTCTTAATTTATTTGTAATCATTACTTTCCATTTAAAATTTAAAATATGTTATATTCATAATTACAGGTAATAGTAATTTTGATTGTTTTATTCAAAGATTTAGGAAATTTGGTACACTTTCTATATTTATGATTATTTCTATATTTGAGGTAATCATTTCCATTTTAAGCAATTTACACTGATTACTATTATAGAATTCCAAAAATAGATTATCTCTATAAAACCAAAGAAAAAATACTCATTTCTTCATTTCAGCTTCAACGTTCTTTCAATCTTCATTCAGATTAATCTCAAGTTCTATTTCTTTTTTTATCACTCTTTTATACATCCAGTAAGTTAGTGATTATTCAACTATTATTCATATGTATCCTAATTTGATGTTATATCATTTATACATATTATGATGTTTGCTACATATTATAAAGTTTTGTTATGAGTAAATATTTTTAAATAAAAAACTTTTGTAGCTTAAATTCTGACAGTAAGTTATAATGTTTCATTTTACCTTTCTGTTGCTGTTTAGAAAATGGATGATAGGTTTAAACATCAATATTCATCTTCTTTCGAACCTTCCATGAATGCCGTTATTAACGATTGTAAGTGTTGTTCTTTTTATTTTTATACTGAAACATATTTTATTTAAAAATAATTCAATATAGTAATTAATTTATTTTGTTCCCAATTTCTTTCAGATTATACACGTTGGTTATCTTACGTTATGAAAGGTAACTTACTATTGTAATTAATTTGAAATTTATTATTACATTTTTTAACTTAATCTCTATTTATTCATATTTTTTATTATTCCTTTGTTGCCCTCTATAATTATTTTGTAATTGTAGCTAACGAGGCCAGGCATAGAAGAAAGTTAAGAAAACAATATCTTGATAATAAGAGGGGAAGATGTACTACACAACTTCATCCTTATTTGGTCAAAGGTTACTTCTTTTTTATTAATACTGTTAATTTTTTCAAAATTTCTTATTTTTTTATAAGTATTATTATCATTAATACTATTTAGTTTTTGTTATTTCATATTTTTTTGCTTTAACCATTTTGCTCACTGCAGTTGCCGAGGCAAAAAGAAGGCGTAGGTTAAGAAAACTATATATTAATAGTAAGAGATCAAAGTTTAATCGAAATTGTATTCCATCAAAAGTGAATTCAACGTCTTCATCAGCAACACGGGTCGTTTTAAACAACAAAGAAAACATAACACCTAATTTTTCAAACATAAGCTTGCCTACAAATTGTTCACCAGTTGTTCCTTTAAGTAAGTATTCTTTTACTTAATACCATCTTATTAGAACTTTAATATTGTTTTACATCTTACGTAAGTCTTTTTATTATTACTTTACTTACAATAATGTCTTTATTTTTTTTTGTTAGGAAATCGTTTAAATACTTCCTTAAACGGACAAACTTCCATTATAACACCTACTACTATTAAGAAGAACGGAAAAGATGTGCAACACTCTTATACAACACCCAACCGTACACCGTTGTCAAATTTATCAAACATACTACCAGGTTTGTAAACAAAAAGAATGGTTTTAATTCTAAATTTTTTTATTATATTTATAACTTTGATATATGTAAATTTAAATTTATTTAATGGTTATTTGTAATATGATATTTGTTATATTTTTTTGTTAGGAAATCATTGCATTTCTTCAAGAAGGGTTACTTCTACATCTGCGTCGGATTTAAATTTGAATGGAAAGATCAATGTAGTATTGCAAGATTCTTCTAAAATTATTCGAAGTTCGACTACTTCAAACAAAGAAAACGTAACACCTTCTTCGTGTATGACAAATATACTTTCAGAAAATCGTAATCCCTCACAGTTTACTAATGCTATGTCTTCTTTGAACCGTATTTCTCCCGGTATATTTAAAAATTATAAATTTTTCTGAAAACTTTTTATTTTCTACAAAAAATATACCTTTTCTTTAATATTGTTTTATTTGTTACAACAGACAATGTTGCAACGTCATCTACTTTACCACTGACCGATTGTTATTCTATTACTCCGCGGATTGTTAGTAAACGAAATGCTACATCTATGATGACGGATTTGTCTTCTGTTAAAAGGATGTCTTCTGGAAGACGTAAGTTGACGCATACACCAATCGAAATAGAACCCATACGAATGGCTGATCTTGATTCAGATGATGAAAATGTTGATCAACAAGTTATTAAAGACCTCAGGAAAGGCACATCTACATGTAACAAAAATTAATTGTTAATCATTATATGTTTACATTCTTATGTCTTAAATTTTCGTTTAATTGTGAAGCTTACCTTGACCATGGCGACCAATCTGTTTGTTGTGGGTTATGCTTTGCAAAGTTGTGGCAAACTGAAGCTGGAAAGGGTCGTATGACACTTCAAAAGCGAACATATGCCTTATGTTGTGCTTATGGTAAAGTTGACTTACCTGATTATAAAGAATCTGACCCATCTTACCAGATGCTTTTTCGATCTTTGGATTCAGATAGCAAGTTTTTCTTAAAGAATATTCGACGTTACAATTCAATGTTTTCCTTTACTTCTATGGGAGGAACAGTTGATACTAAGATAAACAAAGGTAATGCTCCTTTTGTTTATAGAATCAGCGGTCAAAATGCGCATAGTATGGGTAGCCTTCTTCCTAAACCCGGTGACCAACCAAAGTTTTCTCAACTTTATATTTACGATACTGAGAATGAACTGTCCAATAGGAAGACCTTATTTGGGTATGTTATTTTTATCAGCACCTATATTCTTAATCCAATGTTTTTTTTATAATTAATTATTTTTATTGTATTTTATACCTATTGTTATATATCTTTAATTTTTATACCAGGGACTCAACAACTCAATCATCTTCCAGATCAAAAGAGCTTGACGATAAATTCATAAAGTATCTAACTGACATGTTAGATTCAAAAAATATGTTGGTAAAAACATATCGGATGGTTAGAAACCATCTTCATGAGAAACCTAATGTTTCTCTTAGGCTTCGGTTGATTTATCAGAGAGATAAAGATGGCAGGACTTACAATTTACCTACATCATCCGAAATTGCTGCTTTAATTGTTGGCGATGAAAATCAAAGTGTGGAACAACGTGACATTATTGTCGAAGAGCAGTCAGGAGTTCTTAAACGTATTAGCGAGTTACATCCTTCATACCTTGCTTTACAATATCCAATTCTTTTTCCTTATGGAGATGATGGCTATAGGATTAACATTCCTCATAGGGATTTTGGTCCAAACACGAAGAAGACACGTCCAAATTGCACAATGAGAGAGTTCTTTGCTTATAGGATGCAGGATAGGGACAACAAATTCTCTCTAATCCTTAATGCAAGGAGGTTGTATCAGCAGTTTATAGTCGACGCATACACAATGATCGAAAGCGAGCGGCTAAACTACATAAGATTTCAGCAAACCAAATTACGATGCGAATCTTTTAACAGCCTAAGAAGTGTTCAACAAGGTGGCCAGACTGATTTGTCTCATACCGGAAAACCTGTGATATTACCATCTTCTTTTACTGGTGGAGCTCGATATATGATGCAAAATTACATGGATGCTATGGCTTTATGTAGGAATTATGGGTATCCTGATTTTTTCATAACTATTACCTGTAATCCGAAATGGCCCGATATGGTAAGGTTTATTGGTGACACATCAGTTAAGCCTAAGCCTGAAGACAGACCCGACATTCTTTGTAGATTGTTTAAGATGAAGTGTCACACCCCCAAAATCCCACATGCGGAGTACTACCGCTTGGAGGCGTGACTGACCAGGATCAAGCCATCAATCATATCAAACATAGCATTTAATCGTAATAAAAGTAATTAATGTAAATCATCATGACATGATTGATGTTTCAAAACCAAACATCGTTTAAATAGCGGAAGCATAGTATGAAATCTCAAAATAGTTATAAGTTCAGATAAAGTTCATGATCCGTATCCCACAACGACCTGCTCCTCCCTGTGCAAGCTCCATAATGTACCTAAGGTCCTGCAAGGCATGCAGCAAATAATCAACAAACTAGTTGAGCGAGTTCACAGAAAGTAAGTTCATAACATAGTGCATAAGTATAACTAGTGGGGGCTTCCCATACTAGTGTGTACTAAAGGTGGGGGCTTCCCAAACCTTGTGTTTATATTACTGGTGGGGGCTTCCCACGTTTATCCTTACTAATGAGGGCTTCTCATCAGTGGTACTTACTAGACTAACTTCCGACCATGTGTTCTTCTTTACCGAGAACAGGAAAACGTACAGGGTCACGTAGGCTTTACGTGACGTGCCCTTCCCCGAGGACATGGTACGCGTGGGGGCTATGTAGGCTTTACGCAGCGTGGCCTTCCGACCCGGAAGCCAGTAGATGGTATTGGGTTACGTAGGCTTTACGTAACGTGTCCTCCCGACCCGGGAGACAAATGGCAAATACTGGGTTACGTAGGCTTTACGTAACGTGTCCTGACTACCTGAGGACGATGGTCTATAGTCTAGAGTATGCGTAAGTACGAGTAACTCTTTCCATATCAACATATCCAACCCAATTCCCAACCCGGGAATCCCATGCCTTGGCTGTGTGAACTCACCTTGGTTTGCTCGGCAGATACACAAAGAGTACAGGTAGCAAGTAAATGGTCAACCACGTCCGGATTACGAGTAGTAAGGATGATCCGAGTAGTGTGGATCTTGTGCCGTCGGGTTCCAAGTAAAACGAGAGAGAGAGAGCAAGAGCTTCTAGGGTTGTGTGTGTGTTATGTTTTGTAACAACAATGAGAATCAAACCCTTACCAAAGGGTTTAGTGTTTGCGAGTGGGGAGTGGGCCGAGCCCACTCGGCTGCCTAATGGATCCGTGAACAAGGTGTGGCCCAAAGGGCTTGTGTGACCGGTTAGTGTAGTTTGGGCTCGTGCAACACATAACATGCATACACACATAATGCACATAAACAAACATTCATTTAAAATCATATGATTCAGTTCTCGTAAGCACGTAACGTTACATCAAAGCAAGTCTAAAGTTCGAGTTGTCACATTATCCCCAACTAATTGGAAATTTCGTCCCGAAATTTGGTATGCACTTACTGAGGAAGCTAGGTAAACTGTATTGTTCACTGATTTTCCTGGGGTGTCACATCCTCCCCCCGTTGATCTGGAATTTCGTCCCGAAATTCCAAAGTAGTAGCTTCAGCCTCAGTAGTGGTTGCATTGGTTTCGAATAACTGGGGGTACTTTTCTGTCATCCTGTCTTCGCGTTCCCAGGTGTACTCTGGGCCACGTTTGGAGTTCCAACGAACTCGAACAAGAGGGATTCTCTTGTTTTTGAGGACCTTCACATCCCGGTCCGTGATTTCAACTGGTTCCTCGACGAACTGCAACCGCTCGTCGATAGTGAGTTCCTTAAAAGGAATGATGAGGTTTTCATCTGATAAGCACTTCTTTAAGTTCGATACATGAAAGACATTGTGAACTGCCCCGAGTTCAGCTGGTAGATTCAACTTGTATGCTACTTTGCCAATCTTTTCTATGATTTCGAATGGTCCGACGTATCGCGGATTCAGTTTGCCCCGTTTGCCAAAACGTACTACACCCTTCCAGGGTGAAACTTTTAATAAAACCCGGTCCCCGACCTGAAATTCCAATGGCCTTCTACGCTTGTCCGCGTAGGCTTTCTGACGGTCACGTGCTGCCGCCATGCGTTGTCGTATCTGTGCAATCTTTTCTGTGGCGTCCACTACGATCTCTGGACCCGTGATCTGACTATCCCCCACCTCTGCCCAGCAGAGGGGTGACCGGCATTTACGCCCGTACAATGCCTCGAATGGAGCGGCTTGGATGCTGGTATGATAACTATTATTGTAAGAAAACTCCACCAAAGGGAGGTGCTTTTCCCAGCCGTTGCCGAAATCGATAACGCATGCCCTAAGCATGTCTTCAAGTGTTTGAATCGTTCGCTCAGACTGCCCATCCGTCTGAGGGTGATATGCTGCGCTCATGTCTAATCGTGAGCCAAAGGATTTATGCATCGCTTGCCAAAGCTCTGACGTGAATCGTGCATCGCGATCCGAAATAATGGACGTGGGCACCCCGTGCCTCGAAACAACTTCTTTAAGATAGACGTCTGCGAGTGTGGAGAACTTATCCGTTTCCTTTATAGCCAGGAAGTGTGCAGACTTGGTGAGTCGATCCACGATCACCCATATGGTATCATTCCCACGCTGGGATCTAGGTAGGCCTGTAACGAAATCCATGGAAATTTCTTCCCATTTCCATTGCGGTATCTTAGGCTGCTGAAGTAGGCCAGCTGGTTTCTGATATTCAACCTTGACTCTCGCACAGGTCAAGCATTTTCCAACGTACGTAGCGATGTGGGCCTTCATGCTAGGCCACCAATAAGTAGTGCTGATATCGTGGTACATTTTATCCGACCCTGGATGTACCGAGTAGCGAGACTTGTGAGCTTCATCCATTACAAGTTCGCGTAGACCGCCAAAAAGTGGGACCCAAATACGCCCCGTTACATAGTAGGCGCCGTCTGCCTTCTGTTCCATCTGTTGTCGTGAGCCGCGTAAGGCTTCAGCCTTGACGTTTTCGGGTTTCAGTGCTTCTACCTGAGCATTTCGTATCTGTGCTGGAAGGCTAGACTGAATCGTAAGCTGTAGCGCTCGCACGCGCTTTGGTAAGGTGTCCTTTCGACTAAGGGCGTCAGCCACAACATTGGCTTTGCCTGGATGATACTTGATAGCGCATTCGTAATCGTTAAGTAACTCGACCCATCGTCGTTGACGCATATTCAAATCCTTCTGCTTAAGGATATGCTCGAGACTCCTGTGATCGGTGTAAATCGTGCACCTGGTACCGTACAGGTAGTGTCGCCATATCTTAAGCGCGAAAACAACAGCTCCCAGCTCTAAGTCGTGCGTCGTGTAATTCCGTTCATGAACCTTTAGTTGACGAGAGGCGTAAGCGATAACCTTGTCGCGCTGCATTAACACACACCCAAGTCCCCGAATGGATGCATCACAATAAACCACGAAGTCATCTGTGCCCTCTGGCAATGAGAGGATAGGTGCACTGCAAAGTCTATCCTTTAGGTGCTGAAAAGCAGTCTCCTGGGGCTCTCCCCAGCGATAGGTAACACCCTTCTGTGTCAGTAACGTAAGCGGCTGAGCAATCTTCGAAAAGTCTTTAATAAACCGTCTGTAGTAACCCGCCAAACCCAAGAATTGGCGTATTTCTGTCGGTGTACGCGGTGCAGGCCAGTCTCTGATCGAGTCTACCTTTGATGGATCGACATGGATCCTATCCCTGTTCACCACATGGCCTAAGAAGTGGACTTCACGAAGCCAGAAGTCGCATTTAGAAAGTTTAGCGTACAGCTGTTCCTTCCGAAGGAGTTCCAATATAAGGCGAAGATGCTGCTCGTGTTCCTCCTGACTCTTGGAGTAAATCAGAATGTCGTCGATGAAAACAATGACGAACTTGTCAAGATAGGGTTTGCACACCCTGTTCATAAGGTCCATAAATACAGCAGGCGCGTTCGTTAACCCGAACAACATGACAAGAAACTCGTAGTGGCCGTAGCGAGTTCTGAATGCAGTTTTGGAGACGTCCTCATCCCGGACTCTCAGCTGATGGTAACCAGACCTTAAATCTATCTTCGAATAGTAGCACGACCCTTGCAACTGGTCGAATAAGTCGTCTATGCGTGGAAGTGGATAACGGTTCTTCACCGTTACCTTGTTGAGTTCACGGTAGTCGATACACATCCTGAACGTACCGTCTTTCTTTTTCACGAAAAGTACTGGAGCTCCCCAAGGCGAAGAGCTTGGACGAATGAAACCCTTTTCCAAGAGCTCTTGTAGCTGCTTTGACAGTTCCTCCAATTCTGTTGGAGCTAGACGATATGGTGCGCGAGCTATGGGTGCTGCTCCTGGAGCGAGCTCGATTTGAAATTCGACCTGACGATGAGGCGGTAAGCCAGGTAAGTCTTCAGGAAACACCTGAGGGTAATCACGTACAATTGGAATATCCTCCAATTTCTTTTCCTTTGCCGATGCGTCTGTAACGAGTGCCAGGATGGCAGTGTGCCCCTTACGTAAGCATTTCTGAGCCTTCAAGAAAGAGATGATGCCAACCACTGCACCACTCTTGTCGCCTTGAACTTCGAGAGGTTCCTGACCAGAACGAGGAATGCGAATAACCTTCTCGCTGCATAAAATTTCTGCCTGGTGTTGGGATAACCAATCCATCCCAATCACGACGTCGAAGCTACCCAAAACTATGGGAATGAGGTCGATAGAGAAAACTTGACCAGCTAGGATAAGATTACAGCCCTGAACTACGTGCGTGGCTTCTAGACTTTTACCGTTAGCTAACTCTACTACGTGTTTGGTGGGTAAAAGTGTTGGTGCACGTTTTAGCAGTTGACACATTTTCACAGACATATAGCTTGTATCCGCACCCGAATCAAACAAAACAGTAACGTAAATATTGTCGAGGAGAAACTTACCCATAACAACGTTGGGATCGTTCACTGCGTCACCTCGACCTAGCACAAAAGCGCGTCCCCTAGCCTCGTTGCCATTGTTGTTGTTGTTTCCACCGTTGTTGTTCCCGTTGCCCTGGTTATTATTGTTGCGATTCTGGTTCAACTGAGGGCAATCGCGTTTGAAGTGACCTTCAGCCCCACACTGGAAACATCCCCGGTTTCCACGCTGTGGCTGCTGCTGCTGCTGGTTTTGTGGAGCTGGTTGCTGAGGCTGCTGATTCTGATTCGCAGGCCGTGGACTCCTACAGTCCTTGGCCTCGTGACCCATCTTAAGACACCTTTGACAGCGACCCTTGTTACACGGGCCATTGTGATGTCTGTGGCAATTGTGGCACTTAGGTTGACTTCCCTGATATCTCCTCTGTCTGTGACCACCAGAGGATTGCTGACTGGGACTCTGATAGTGGTCAATCTTCTGCTGCTGAGCTTGTGGCTGAACGGATGCTGAACCTTTACTAGAATCTCCATCCCACTTTCTTTTGCTTTCGCTAGTAGTAGCAGGAGTAGCTGAAGGAGTGACTGTAGCAGTAGCGTTGACACGCTTAGGCAGTTTATTCTGATCCACTGCCTGGTCGGTGATGCGATGAGCGAGGCGCTGGATTTCCTGGATGTTATCGAGATTAGCCGAAGTGACATGGCTCTGGATTTCTGGCGCCAATCCCTTGAGATACATCTCAATGCGCTTGTATGGAGGGTCCACCATAGTTGGACACAGAACGGCCAGCTCATTCGACCGTTTAGTATACGCTTCGATCTCTGACCCAACCATTTTCAGATTATACAGCTCGTCTTCCAGCTTGTGGATATCTTCCCGCGTGCAATACTCACGCTTGATGAGTTCCTTAAAATCGTTCCATGGGGTGGCGTTAGCAGCTGCCAACCCCAGAATTTGCACCTGCGCGTTCCACCAGGTTAGCGCGATTCCTTCCAAGGTGCCGGTGGCAAACTTGACTTTGCGAGCCTCAGGGCACTCGCACATTTCGAATACTGATTCTAGCTTTTCAAACCAATGGAGGAGTCCCACTGCCCCCTCGGTGCCACTGAAAGAATTTGGACGACAGTCCATGAAGTTCTTGAAAGTGCAGACAGGCTGCTGCGCGTGTTGACCTATTGTGTACGAATAGGACGAAGTTAAATACGAGAGTTAATGTAGGATCTAAAGATCCTAGTGTGTGCCTATACTGCAGGATATACTACCTGCTTGAGCTGCTGCCACTGCCGCAGCAACTTGAGCTTGAACGAGAGCCTCTAGCTGGGCTTGTGTCATGTTAATTCTTCCAGACATGATCTTCATTGTAACAAGTAGCATAGGTAAGAATGGTTCGCGAATAGGGCGATGACGGAAAAGTGTAAGCACGTAGGGATTCTCATGCTATAGTATCATGTGTATCTAAGCGTAATGCGAGCAAAGTTCTAAACAGTTCTAGCAAACAGGCAATAAACATAACCTTATTACCTAGGATGTCGAGTCTTGCACGTGGAGCGAAGCGTCGTTGTGGATCGTTGAGAGCACTGTTCTGGTTATAGTCTGGTTTTAATAAAAACGTTTTTCCCCTATTAAAACCAAGTTCTCTATAACCAATGGCTCTGATACCAATTTGTTACACCCCCGAAATCCCACATGCGGAGTACTACCGCTTGGAGGCGTGACTGACCAGGATCAAGCCATCAATCATATCAAACATAGCATTTAATCGTAATAAAAGTAATTAATGTAAATCATCATGACATGATTGATGTTTCAAAACCAAACATCGTTTAAATAGCGGAAGCATAGTATGAAATCTCAAAATAGTTATAAGTTCAGATAAAGTTCATGATCCGTATCCCACAACGACCTGCTCCTCCCTGTGCAAGCTCCATAATGTACCTAAGGTCCTGCAAGGCATGCAGCAAATAATCAACAAACTAGTTGAGCGAGTTCACAGAAAGTAAGTTCATAACATAGTGCATAAGTATAACTAGTGGGGGCTTCCCATACTAGTGTGTACTAAAGGTGGGGGCTTCCCAAACCTTGTGTTTATATTACTGGTGGGGGCTTCCCACGTTTATCCTTACTAATGAGGGCTTCTCATCAGTGGTACTTACTAGACTAACTTCCGACCATGTGTTCTTCTTTACCGAGAACAGGAAAACGTACAGGGTCACGTAGGCTTTACGTGACGTGCCCTTCCCCGAGGACATGGTACGCGTGGGGGCTACGTAGGCTTTACGCAGCGTGGCCTTCCGACCCGGAAGCCAGTAGATGGTATTGGGTTACGTAGGCTTTACGTAACGTGTCCTCCCGACCCGGGAGACAAATGGCAAATACTGGGTTACGTAGGCTTTACGTAACGTGTCCTGACTACCTGAGGACGATGGTCTATAGTCTAGAGTATGCGTAAGTACGAGTAACTCTTTCCATATCAACATATCCAACCCAATTCCCAACCCGGGAATCCCATGCCTTGGCTGTGTGAACTCACCTTGGTTTGCTCGGCAGATACACAAAGAGTACAGGTAGCAAGTAAATGGTCAACCACGTCCGGATTACGAGTAGTAAGGATGATCCGAGTAGTGTGGATCTTGTGCCGTCGGGTTCCAAGTAAAACGAGAGAGAGAGAGCAAGAGCTTCTAGGGTTGTGTGTGTGTGTTATGTTTTGTAACAACAATGAGAATCAAACCCTTACCAAAGGGTTTAGTGTTTGCGAGTGGGGAGTGGGCCGAGCCCACTCGGCTGCCTAATGGATCCGTGAACAAGGTGTGGCCCAAAGGGCTTGTGTGACCGGTTAGTGTAGTTTGGGCTCGTGCAACACATAACATGCATACACACATAATGCACATAAACAAACATTCATTTAAAATCATATGATTCAGTTCTCGTAAGCACGTAACGTTACATCAAAGCAAGTCTAAAGTTCGAGTTGTCACATGAAGCTTGATGCATTGATAAAAGACCTTAAGGAAAAAAAATTTCTTAGCGATATTAATGCTGGTACGTGGAATTTAATATTTTTTTTTCACTTAATTGCTTTTTGTATTTGCTAATTTTTTTTTCGACAGTTGTTTACACCGTTGAATTTCAAAAGCGTGGTCTGCCACATGCTCATTTATGTGTTTTTATGAAAGCTGATCATAAGGTTCCTACTGTTGAACATATTGACCCTTTTATCTCAGCTGAGATTCCTGATAAAAATGAAGATCCTGAATTATATTCTCTGGTCTGTGAGTTCATGATTCATGGTCCATGTGGACAGGCTAACTTGAAATGTCCATGCATGGTAAAAAACCGTTGTTCTAAGAACTTTCCAAAGAAGTTTTTGGAGGCTACTTCTGTTGATTCAGATGGATTTCCGCTTTATAGGCGAAGAGACGATGGTCACACAGTTATTAAGAAGGGTGTCACATTGGACAACAGGAGCGTCGTTCCATACAACAAAAGGCTTCTTAGAAGATATCAGGCGCACATCAATGTGGAATGGTGCAATCAGGCAGGTTCAATTAAGTATTTATTTAAATACATTAATAAAGGACCAGATAGAGCCACTGTTGCTGTTATAGATTCAGACAGAGGCATTGAGGAGGAGATACCGAAAGATGAAATAAAAGAATATTACGAGGCAAGATATGTTTCTGCATGTGAAGCGAGTTGGAGAATATTTGCATGTGAAGTTCACTATCGGTATCCGTCTGTTATGAGGTTACCATTTCATCTTCCAGGCCAGCAAAATGTAGTTTTTAGTGGTGAAGATGATATTGAAGATGTGCTAAACAAACCACAGGTTAATTCTTCTATTTTTTTGGAGTGGATGAACATGAACAAAAAACCAGAAACTTTAAAACTTACGTATGTTGAGTTTCCATCAAAGTATGTATGGAAGTTAAAGGATCGTTGCTGGCAGCCGCGAAAAAATTATGTTGTTGTTGGAAGACTTTATTCAGTTTCTCCTTCTCTTGGTGAAGCTTATTACCTTAGAATTCTTCTAACCAAGGTCAAGGGTCCACGATCATTTGAAGAAATTAGAACCTATGAGGGTGTTCTTTATCCTACTTTTAGGGATGCATGTTATGCGCGTGGCCTATTAGACGATGATAACGAATACACTGAGTGTATTAAAGAGGCCAGTTTTACCGGAAATGGTCATTATCTTCGTTCATTGTTCGGTACACTTCTTTTGTCTAATACTCTATCAAGACCAGAAATTGTTTGGGAAAAGACCTGGGAGTTTTTGTCGGAGGACATTTTATACAACATGCGAAAGGATTCTGGGTTTAGTGGTAAATTTTTTTTTTTAAAAAATTTCTACTCTTTTTTTTAACACATAAGTTTTTTTTTTTTTTTTTAATTTAGTTTTCCTTATTTTAATAAATTATGTTCTTAAATATATAAATGTAAATTTTTGTTGTAGGTTTTGCTGTCTCAGACGAGCGTTTAAAGAATATAACGTTGTCTAAAATCGAAAACTATCTTATCCGTAATGGATCCAGCTTGCATAGATTCTCACCAATGCCTGTTCCAGATGAAGATTCCACATTATATGAGGCTAACCGTCTAATAAATGCGGAGCTTTCTTGGGATAAGGATGAAGTTAGGGCTGAATTCAATAAGCTTCATAATTCTTTAAATGATGATCAAAGAGCAGTGTATAATGAGATTATGAGTGCTGTTGGACGTGGGAAAGGTGGTGTTTTTTTGTGTATGGTTATGGTGGTACAGGTAAGACATTTCTTTGGAAAACTTTAGCTGCTTCCATAAGATGCAATGGACATATTGTTGTTAATGTTGCTTCAAGCGGGATTGCATCACTGTTGTTGTCACGAGGCCGTACCGCCCATTCAAGATTTCATATTCCGATTAATCTTACTGAAGATTCCGTTTGTAATATCAAACCTAATTCTGAAATCGCTAATCTTCTAGACGAAGCCAAGTTGATTATTTGGGACGAAGCACCGATGGTACACAAACATGCTTTTGAAGCTCTTGATCGTACATTGAAAGATGTTTTGAGTGTCTCCGACTCACGTAATTCTGAACTTCCCTTTGGTGGAAAGACTATTGTTTTCGGTGGTGACTTTAGGCAAATCTTACCGGTCGTACAAAATGGCACAAGGCAAGAATTGTACATGCCTCTTTATGTTCATCTTACATCTGGTCCACTTGCAAGGTTTTAAAATTGACCCGTAACATGCGTTTATCTGTTGGAAGCAGTAGTTCAAACATTGATGAGATAAACGATTTTGCGAAATGGCTTCTTGAAATTGGTGAAGGCAATATTGGTGATGGTAACGATGGCGATTCAACTATAGAAATACCAAATGATCTTCTAATCACCGATTCAACTGATCCAATTCAAAGCTTGATTGACTTTGTATATCCATCAGTTCTTGACCGTTTTAAAGATTGTGACTACTTTTCTGAAAGAGCCATACTTGCTCCTAAAAATGAAGTTGTACATGGTATCAATGATCGTTTGCTTGCATTATTTCCCGGTGAAGAAGTAGAGTATCTTAGCTCAGATAGTCTATGCCCAACTGAGGAAATTAATGATCCATTACACCAAGATTTGTATAATCCTGATGTGTTAAATAGTTTGATTGTTTCTGGCTTACCCAATCATAGATTGGTGTTAAAGTTGGGTGTCCCAGTCATGCTTTTGAGGAACATTGATCAGCAAAATGGGTTATGCAATGGTACACGTCTTAAGATCACGCGTCTTGGAAAACGTGTTATCGAGGCTGAGATACTATCTGGAGGTAATGTTGGTTCAAGAACTTACATTCCCAGAATTAGCATGATCCCTTCAGACAAGAAAATACCTTTCAAATTTCAACGAAGGCAGTTTCCCATAACCGTCTGTTTTGCCATGACTATTAACAAAAGTCAAGGGCAGTCTCTTTCCAGAGTTGGTCTGTACCTAAGAGACCCCGTTTTCTCACATGGTCAGCTTTATGTTGCGTTGTCGAGAGTAAAGACAAGAGATGACGTGAAGCTTTTAATATCTGACAAAGATGGAAGGCCAACGAATACAACTGTAAATGTTGTTTACAAAGAAATATTTGGAAAACTGTAGTTTAGAAATTAACAAATATTATCAAATTGTAACATTTGAAGTTTATTTTTTTATATAAATTATTGATTTCATTTTACATCTTCATCTATTATAATTGTATTTAAGTTTTAGATTAGATTATTTAAGTATAATTATCATTTGCAATATTCGTTTACAAAATTTTTTGTATTTTCTTCAAATATAAATATCACAATTTATTATAAAGTTTTGTTCAACTAATAATTTATATTACCCGTATTATTGAAAGTGTTTTTATATAGTTTTGTAACTATTATAGATCTTTAAGGGTACAATTTGTAATTATATTTTAATTTACTTCAAAATACGTGCTACTCAAAACAAAACCATCATATCACCTGCAACATCATTACCCATCAATCTTCACTTTCACCATCTCACTCAGTTATCTTTTCTTCACCGCCATTCTCTCTTAGGGTTTCAACCTTCATTGCTAACATCTTCTACAATACAATCAACAGCTACACTACAATCAACACAAGAAGGTATGTTATTGATCTATAATCCGGCTATTGAGAGTTTTTCCTCATATTGTTTTTCAATCTTTTGATTTAGATGTTATAATTAGAAGATTTTAAAATGTTCTTATGTTCAATCCACTGTTATACTTAAATTTCTTTAATAAAAATCCGATTATCAATCTGATGTTATGTTTACAACAATTTCCCATTTTTTTATGTTTCTTAATTTCCTTTATAGTTGTAAACCGCAATTATTTTATATAAATGTGATTAATATTTAAGTTCACAGATAATAGCTAAGTCAAACTTGCTTATTCATTGTAGGAATCAATTTATATGTATACTTTCAATCTTTATCAGTAATAAAATATTTATTTTTTTCCACTGTTTATATTTTGTGATGTTATGATTTTATTTTTTCATCTAAAAAGCTGTTGATAATATTTTTACAGATATGGATCCAAAAACCAGTAGTTGTTGTTTCTTGAAGTTAATCGATCTTCATCATCCCACTAAACTGGTATTTAATTTATGTTATTATGTTTAAAAACAAAATATGTTGATACTTATATGTTTTTTGTTTCACATTATAGGAAATACCCAATGATTTTGCCAAATTAATGTGGGGAGAAGAATTCCCATATGGTGATCGTATTATAATTTTTGCTGCTGACAACTTATGGATTGTTGAAATTGAGAAATATGGGGGGGGGGGGTCCTGTTTTAGGTGATGGGTTTGATAAAGTCGTTAAGGACAGTGGTTTACAAATAAGCGATTATCTGTTGTTCAACAGTATTGGACCATCTACATGGTATCTCGATGTCTATAAGTCATGTGTCTTGGATAACTCTTTTATTACTTCCATTAGAGTTGATGATGATTTCGTTGTAAGTATTCTATATAAAAAAATTATTTGTTTATCTCAAATTTGTTATGTGAAAACTTTGTTTAACATAATTGTTAACAAATCTACAGGTCATGCCAGACAAATTCTGGGGACAGTTTTACGGCAGCAGTTATAAAGGTGGATCAGCAACTGTTTATATTGGTGATAGGTTTTGGAATGTGAAGATGGAGATGTTGTCCGGCAAATGTGCTTTCACTGATGGATGGTCTAATTTGATTACAGATCTGGAATTAGAATCTCGGACTACTTTTATTTTTACAATGGCTGGATATAAGGCTTTTCAGTTGTCCGTTTTTAATCATGAAACCGGTACTCAAATGTATTTCAAGAAGGTTGACGTTGTTGTGTTGGATGATCCTATTTACGGAGATGGTGGATTTGATTTACTGCTTGCGGTTAGTGTTATTATGCTTACAACACATTGTTTTTCGTAATATGCGTTAATTAGTTAATATTGAAGTTAAAATTGTTGTTGTTTTTTAATATTATTTTTTTTGTAGTCGGAACACAAAGAGAGGGTGATTACTAACGAAAGTGATGTTGATGAAGATCTTTGTGGTCATATAGTTGCTGAATCTAACCGGTTTTCATCTTTCTCTCATACCTATCAGTCCCACGTAAGTGTTTCACAATGTCCGTTATATATTATATACTGCTTCGTGTTCTATACTTATATTTTTATCATTTATTATTATTTAGAATGACCAAAAAGGAAAGTCAAAGATTATATTTGGTCACAAGACTATATCTCCAAAGGTTGTTTCTTATATACTGTTTTTATTTAATACTTAATTTATATAAATTTAATACAGCTGGTTATGTTAAATAATTTATGGTTTTGTAGGTTAATCCTAAGGTAAAATCTGACATTTCTGTTGGGGATAAAGTCCTTTTGACAAAGGTTGTTTATGTTATAATTGTACATGTTTATATATATGGTTTTAACACTTATTGTCTCTTATTCAATTATGTAGGCTAAACCAATTGGTAAGTCATTCAGACGCAAGATATCCTCAGGCGCTTATGTTGGCCGTATGTGTTGTACATCAGGGAAGTTCAAAGAAAATGATGTAATTAAATTCACCAAGAAAGCCGAGAGGAGACTGGTAAATTTTATAATATTATTTTTTTCCTTATAATATAACATAATACAGGAGACATAACTTATGACTAAACAAGATATTTAATCCGTTAATTTTTATAATATGTATTATGACTAAACATAATACAGGAGACATAACTTATGACTAAACAAGATATTTAATTTTTTTTTCTCAGCGTTTACCGACTGATGTTTCAAGACATTTGTGTCTTTCTCTTGAAAACCTGCACCATGTTACAATTCATAACGAAAAATGTGAACTACTTAAGTTGGCCACAAGACGCGAGAAGTCTGTGAAAAGTTTCAGGTATGGTTTTAAACAGTGGCCAGCTTTCTTGAAATTGAATTACATCGACTTCGACTCTACTCTTTTCTTTACGTACGTGAAGTCTTCTCATCGTTTGATGTTGACCAAAGTCGTATCCAAGATCACAAAGAAAAGAGGCCGTTGATAAATGTTGGTTATTATGTTATGTTAGATGGTTAAGTATGAATATTTAGTGTGGTTTTATGGTTTGTTTGTTTTGAAACATTGTCATACTACTTATGGTTTGTTAGACAACTTTTTTGGTCATATGTATTTGTTTTTAATATGCTTATGACGTGGTTATGTGAAATTCATGTTACGTTAGATTTTAACTTAATAAATAATAAATTAATAAATTTAACCTAAACATATTATAGATTATCAAGATATATTTTATGTTTTTATTCGATAACATTTGACTATTATAACTCGTGAATCAAGAATCATTTTGTTTTCGTAATGATATTTTAATTTTAGAAACTTCCATATAATTGTAACAAATTAGAAGGGAATAATTACAATTTATTTGTGTCAATACATATATTTGGAAACATGTATCTTCATTAGTTATATAAGTTTTCAAAAGATTTGTAATAGCATTTAATTATTATATATTACTATATGTCTCATATCTATATATATACATAAATACCTATTATGGAACTCGGTTTTCTGTATGATACCAAAATACTTTGTTTTTATATCAAGTTGTCCGAATCAATTCAACTCAGCTGGTGTTGATTGTCGATTTAATCTACAAGGTAACATTATTCAGTTGTGTATGTTTATTAAACCTATTATTCTTGAAGATCATATTATTTTTAGATTTTTATAATATTGTTGTTCATATAACTGATAACCATGAATGATGTTAAATGTTCTTAAACTAATAAGAATAGATTATCACATGCTTGAAAACGTTTCAGTATGTGTTTTAATTTATGTTTTTTAAGTAATCATATATTAAAACATTGTTAACAAGAATATATTATCACAAATCATTTTTTTTCATAAATGATGTTACAGTAATCAACTTATATTATGAATGGAATAAGAAAATTTAATTATTTTTTAAAATTTTTATCATATATATACTTTTAATTGGTGATTCTACGTTATATTTGTTTGTAGCTTTATAAAATGGCTGAAAGTTCTTCCAGGTATTTTTTTTCTTTTTAATGATAGACTTTCTTGCGCAAAATACCCATTATCAACTTATATTATATTAATATCTTAAGTTTTTCAATCAGTAGTAGAGAACCTTTCTTTTGTAGACACATGAATGGAGCGGACGAAGTTTTACTGGTATTATATAAATTCATAAATTTGTTAAATTTAAATTTTAATCTTATGTTGGTATAAAATTTAAATTTTCCTTATCTTTTATAAATAAGAATTATAATTATAAGTTATTTTGGATTACTTCTTTATTAGGCAATTCCTTCGGACGCTGCATCCAAATTGTGGGGTAATGATAAATCACCAAAAAATGTTATTATACAAACTCAAGATGGTCGAAAATTTAATGTTTCTATAAGTGAAGCGAAAGGAAAAGATTTCTTTTTCCATGGTTGGTCAAATGTTGTTGAACATTTACAACTCAAAAAAGGATGTTTCGTGCTCTTCAATCCTTTTGATAAATCTATATTCAAAGTAACACATTTCATTAACGGTGTGTTTCAAAGCTCTTTCTGGACATCGCAACTATCTACAACATCTCTCTTTGTTGTAAGCTTATTTTTTCAATCATATTAATGATGTTATTAAATTTATGTTTCATGAACTGATTAATAAGCTAACATTTTTTTTTATAATTTTTTAATATTTCTACAGCTCATTCCTGACTCTATACTGGCAAATTACTATGATTATACGTCCGATGATATAATTTCCAATATAGATGTAGGCAACCAAAGCTTTCACGTCAAGATTGAAACGCTGTTTGGTAAAGTTGGTTTCTCCATTGGTTTTGATGTTATTGTTAGTTTGTTTCACTTGGAGGCGGGTTGTTATTTAATATTCACAAGAGGTTTTGGAAATTATTTCCATTTAACAATTCTTGGAAAAAATGGTGTTGAAATTAATTATGCTGATGTACAACTTGATGAGGTAAGTATACATTTGCTTCCTTTTTCATATATTTAATTTCCATATTACCATATGTTATTCTAATAAATGTTGTTTGTTATTTTTTAGACTATAGTTGCACCTATTGATGTAGTTGGCGAGCCAGCTATTGATGAACAAGAAAATGTTCCTGTTTATAAGTTTCATCGTATGTCTTCTAAAGATTTTGTAAGTTTTAATATTATTTTACGAAGTACTAAATATAAATAATTACATATATTTTGATGCACATACAAATACATTATTATTTTTTATTATTATTCTTATTAATTTTATTTAAAAAATAATACAGCGACTGCCTGATAATGTTTCAAGAATGGCTAAACTTGGTGCTGATTTGAAACCTATGACCGTCAGACTTTTGCATCTTTCTGAGCAACTTGAGTTTACCAATCCTACCAGACGTGAAAAGAGAGGAGAAGATTGGCGTTATGCTTTATCAAAATGGTCCAAATTCATGAAACGTGCACGCATTAACGAGGGTGATACAGTTTACTTTTCTTTTGATAAAACTCATCAAGTCCTAAATGTTGACTTGGTTGTACCTCACCCAAAAAAGTGTAGGGATTAGTTTTTTTACATTTATGTTTTTGATATTTTCTTTTCGTATGATATACATTTACTTTGTGATATTTAATAGTTTTTAAATTTTTATTCATACACCTTATTGGTCATTAAAGTTTTCTTTTATTAAAATTTTCGTATATATTTATTTGGTGTGAAAGATAGATCTACAAAACGTGACTATTCACTGGATTTAACCTTCCTTTATTACTTAATTACTTTTAATGAATTGAACATTAACCATTTGTTTCGTTATATTCCGTATTTACGAGACTAAGTTGATTACTTAATTCCTTTTCATGAATTGAACATTAACTATTTGTTGTTAAATATTATTTACTATTCAGTTACAAGTCTAAATTTAATTTAAGAAATATTGTAATTTTTACAATTTTTTCCATTCAGTTACGTTTATAAACTTATTTAAAAAAAAAACCTATTTTTAGAAATTCTATTTTATTAATCAAACACTATATTTTATTTTCTAAACTAATAAAATTTATATTCTTTTCATATTTTATGTAATTAACTTGGTTCCAATTCATTTTAGTCATGTTTTATTTTTTTTACTTCATTTTGTTTTGTTACAATACATATTTAGTACATCTTACATTCAACTTATATAAACAATACGAATCACATATAAACATCAACAACTTATTATCCGTGAATATATCTACTTAAACATTTATAATCAACAACAGTTTATAGATGATACCAACGTTAATTAAATACAAAAATATGTTATCTGGGTTGATGATATAAGACTAACTGTCTTTAAAGCAAAACTTCCAAATACCAAAATAAAACATCATAACCACTGCTTACGTGTTCAAAACAAAATTAACATAACATAAGTAGCATAAAAGAGTCATGATTGTTGGACACAAAAAAGATTTATCATTAGAGTAGTTGTTAACCTGCATTAACCCCATCCACGTGTGATAAAATCAGGAGATTTCCTGATGTTACAAATGTGAAATGCATTGTGTCACCCAAATTAATGCCATTCTCCCTCATGAACATCGGCCAACCTTCGATTGCATACCTTACACGATCTCCATTCTTCTGTCGCCTCAGATTCATATCGATGGTTTTTCCATTCATGTTTGTTACTTTTAACTCATGCACTTTATTTCTGAATCCGGCAAATCTTACAACATTAGCAGGCATTCTCTGCATAAATTCCATAATTAACAAGTAAATTATGCATACGCATTTTATAGTATTTCTATTTATTATTCACTATGTTAAAAAAGTCATACCAAGCGGTTTTCTCCTTTTGTTTTGAATTCATATTTACCACTTCCGTCAACAGTTTTTTTTCCTTGAAACAACCTTTCTTTCAACATCCACTATCTTCAAAGCATTATCATTTCTCTTTCTTTTTTCGTTTACCTTAATTTTTAAGACATACATTATATTTAGACTAATTTCTTAATGTATAAAAAAATATTTATCAATCAATGTTATTATCTTATCATATACTTACCAATCGATTTTGAGATCTCTGTCCAACTGTTTTGACGTTTGGCATTTCAACTTCTATTCTGAACAGCATGACAATATGCCTCAACCTCTTTTCCTTTCTTCTTTACCTGTTAAGAGAAACACTATCTTTAGATAAAAATAGATAACGATTATTAACTAAATATGTCTACATATATTCAATAAAAAAAACTTCTATTATTATGTTTGAAATAATTACATCATGTTTTGTTGTTTGGTTTTTCTCTTCTCTCATCCAAATCTTTGTTTCTTCTTCTGACTTTTCATTTTCAGCAATGTTTTTATTCACCACCTGTTTGTTACTACCTTCATGAATCTGTCAATGATAGTTAATAATATTAAAAAATGTGATGGTAATGTATTTTATTCTACATAAATGTCAACTTAGTACCTCTGAAATCAACTGATCTATCGAGTCATCATCATCACAGAATGTCTGTTATATAATAACATATATAAATAAGTCCTATTTTTTAGTAAAAAATTATAATTTAGTTTAAATTACTTACAAACTGAACGTTTTGGTAGTAAGTGTCTTTAGGTATTTCCATTAGAGACTCATCTTCACTTTTATCTTTGTTGGTCAAAACAACCTCAACTCCTTGACGATAAATTTTTAAGTCAAATGTTTCTTTGTCCATCATCATCAACAACAATATATCATCATCTTCAATCCCAATATCATGAAATAACTTTGGACAACCTTTTGTAAACACATAATTATCATTTATTTTTTCAGTCTCAACTTTCCAAATCTGACCTGCTGCACATATGTTATAATAATCGTTGACTGGCGTGTAATAGAAATATTTTGTCACATAAGCTTCTGGAATAACCTGAAAAATTATGTACCATTTTATTCTCAAGTATATATATAAAGCTTTTACATTACAACTATAATAAAGAAATACTCTCATTTATATAGAGACTTACTATTATCTTTAACACGCCATAACGGTTTACTGTTAAAAAAGATTCACCACATATGTTATCGACGAAACAATCCATTTCAATATTTTTATCTTCCATTATCCTTAAGCGCAAGAACATCGGTTTTGTCAAATGAAGATCCCTTACAACATTACTCCATCCGTCAGTGATAACAGATTCCCCGCTTAAACTTCTTAAATAAACTGTCCAACTTCTTTGACTTTCATGATTTATCATTACTTTAGTTCTTTGCCAATAATCACCATACACACTCTTAACAAATTCAATTGGCAACACCTGTTGTTAAAATTATGTTTTAGATACTATGTAACACAATTTTTATATACTTTTTTGTACTATTTGTAGCATACCAGTTTCAACAACGAGAAATCTTCATCTAACACAGTTAAGCATGACCAACTCATTTTTATATACCTGTAACATACAATATACTGTTATGAACGTTTACTATTCAAATTGAATGCATAGATATAAGTCTTAAGGTATAATAGATACACATTATTTTATATATATTTCTTTATATCAATAATTATCGTAATTCATAATGTATATAAAATCTGTTTATGTATACTTTAAACAATAACAAAGGAACTGTAATCACATGAATTTATTTGATTTCAAGTAAGTAAATATATACTCAATTTCATTGATTCATTTAGTTGATCATATATTATTATATACAAGGAAATACAATACTGTCTGACATAAATCTAATCCTACTTCAATATAAGTGATCTAAAAATATTTTCAATCTTAAAATTTATTTCATAATAATAACCTATTCAATCATCTAAATAAGAATATTAACCAAGTAAATTATATTTGATCACAAGAGCATCCACAAAATATATCAAACAAATAACATTATTATTCAAAATTATATACTTTGATAAAACATGCAATAAAATCTAATCCCTCTAAGATATACATAACATACACAGCATAGACGTCTAAATTTTCAATAATACCCGTAAATAAACACCTTACAGTCAACAAAAACAATCGTCAATCATAAGTTTTATTTTATACTTATAAGATATTCAATCAATCAAATAACAATATTAAAGCATAAATTCTATTTTTTAGAAAAAGATCCACAAAATATATCAACCAAAATACATTAGTAATCGGAATTTTATACTTTAAGACACATGCAATAGAATCAAATCCCTATTACATACAAGTCGCCGGAAATATTAATAACCGGAGTTCTATAATGTTTACCTAACATAAACAACATTCAATTTCGTCAAATTCTAAACCCTATTTCATGACAAATTTCTTAATCATCACCGGAAACAAGCCTTTTTAGTAACTAAAACAGAAAATTAGCTTCAACTGATCGGAAAAAAAAATGTGTAAATCAAACCTTAGATTGCCGTCCAGGTGATCGGAAATCAATTTGGTAAAGTAACTTTACCAATTTCTTCAACCGTCGATTATCGTTTCTTGAGCCTTGTGAGTGAAGTTGATAGGGTTGAATGAAGGTGACTTGATATGTTATCATTGTATATTAGATTTAATAATTTTAAGTTATTAAAATTATTATAATATTTTATATGATATATCCGTTCTTTATTAAATTTAAATATAATATTTAAATTAAGTAGAAAAAATGTTGATTATAATTGTATCTTTAATTATTTTTCAATGATTTATGTCAATATTTTACATAAATAGATATATGTTATTTTGAAACAACTTTTTCTTCGACGTTTAATTTAAATCTAATATTTCCAATAAATACACAAGTATAGTAACTAATAGAAATTTATGTACTTTAATTAAAGTATTACAATTTCTTATTGCTATATGTTATATTTTACATAAATAAAAAGTTAAAATCAGTTTTGAATATATTCTATTTTTAATTTAAATTTTTCAACTTTCTCTTATAAATACATACTTATAATTTTTTCTTTCATTCTATGTGCTGCAATTCTGTTTGACTGTTAGTATTCTGTCTGGAATTTCATTTTTTGGTTAACATGTATCGTCATGGTCCGTATTTTATCATAACTATACTTGATCTGCTATCCATTCAACAGGTACATAAATTTCATTACTTTTTTTAAACTAATTTTTTGTGTGGTTTTATATTTTTTTTTGAAATATATTTTCCGCATTTTTATTTGGTTTTCAGGCAATACCTATATGTATGAGTAGATTTATATGGATGAATAAGTTAGAATCCTCAACTATTAGTCTTAAATTTGATGAAACACATTCATGGTGTGTTGTTATTAAATTGATAGAAGATGTTTTCTACTTTACAGATGGATGGTCTGAGGTTTTAGAGTACTTTGGCCATGGATATTTCTTTATTATTTTCAACTACCTTGGTGATCGTACTTTCAAGTTCAAACTCTTCTGTCATGATCCAAATCAAGAGTGAGGGAAACCGTTTTGTAAAATTATTCAAAATCCTTTACATAGCCCAATGGTATATAATTTTATTATAGATTTTTTTTCCATTTATTAATAACATAATACTCATCAATTTGTAATAACTGACTTTTTTACAGGTTATACCAGATACTTTTCTTTCTAAACATTATGATCATCCTTTACCGGATAATAAGGTTATACTTAACGTTTCAGAGAATCATAAATGGGAAGTCCGTATTAGAAAGATTGGTGGAAAATACTGTTTTGCTGATGGTTGGTTTAAATTTATTGAAGATCTAAGGTTAAACCCTGGGGATATATTGTGTTTTAAAATTAACGACGTGAAACATTTTAATATTAGCATATTCAATAAACACGGTCGTCAAGTTTTGTTAAACAACACTCCTTTGATTGAGCAAGAATATGAACATATTAGCAATGTTGAAGGTTATCGACAAGTTAGTGATGATCCTAACTATCCTTTTTTTTTTGCAATGACAGTAACTAATGAATTGGTAATATACTATGCTGTTTTATGTTTATTTTTTTGTTAAATTTTACTATTTTTCATTTAATAACATTTACATATTCGTAATGTTCTTACAAAATGTAGATTCTTCCCAAATTGATTACTGACTTAAGTGGGTTAAATGAGTTTTCTGAAGTAAAGATCAAAGTTATTAAAGGAAATACTTGGCTTAAGAATCTTCGTACACACAATATTGATGGTCAAAGAAGGTTTGTCAATCAATTTATTATCTTATTTATTTTGTATCTTTTACCCTATTTCTATATGTATTGCTAACAAAATTTTTCATATTTTATCAACCATAGGTACGGTATTGTTGGATGGCAAGATATACTTGAAGCTGAACATATTTCCTTAGGAGATGATTGTTTTTTCAACTGGTCTAAAACGAATTCCAAGTTATTGGTTACGAAACTTCAGCAAGCATGAGTGCTAGAGTATTAGACTTCTGTTTTTATTTTAAACACTGAAAAACATATATCTTACATTTATTTTTCTATCTCCCTTGATTTACGTTTGTGGTACAATGCTTTTGTTTTTTTAGTATTTTAAATTCAGATTTCCATTATAATTTTATCTCTACAGTCCGTTTTTCTTAACTAATATAAATCAATTATATCAGAAGTACACACATGTCATTTATCTATACACCTTATTCATCATACAATTTTTCGTTTATATATAGATTTGTATATAATCTTTTTGTTTACAAAGATAGATTAACAACCCGTGAGTATTCACGGGTTATAACCTAGTATATAATAAACAAGAAGATTTGGGCTGATGTGGCATGATATTAGAGCCTCCTGGATATGGTTTAGGCAGGAAAATTTTCGGGTTAATATTTTCGTGAATGAAGCCCCACTTTATATACCCGCACCACCCATTCGGATCCGTATATAAAGCTGCTACCTATTTTTCCTAAACCCTAATATTCATTCTTCTCCTTCACGCTTCTGGATATTCTCATACGCTCAAACCCTAGACTCTTATCTTCCCCTTCACAATTCCTTGGCCATTGAAGCATTCGATCTTCAATTGTTCTTCCAATATTTTCGATTTCTTAATCATTTATTCATCCTATACCCATGATGATCGGACAAGATCAGAATCAACTGTATACATCTCCTTCGATTGGTGGCTAGAGATGCTTTGCAGAGAGATGATGTTAAACATCTAGGGTTTGGGACAATCGGTCCAGTGTTTCATCAATATTCAGTAACTTTATATTTTGAATTTTAGTTTTGATTTTGAGTTTTCTTATGGTTTAAATCAGGAACTGGAGTTTAACTTTAGAACTATATTGGCTACATCAATCGGATTTTTGAGTTCAATATCAGTTTTACTTTCATCGAACAGGTATTCTTCAACCCCCTTTCTCATTTTGTTGCTGATGATTTTTTTATCAGCTTTAGTATCTTGAAATTGAGGATAACAATAACATGTGTTGTTTTCATATTTACTTTTAATTATTGTATGTGGTTAAAATTGTAATATTTTTTTATGAACATTTGATGAATTTAGTTATTTAATTTTGGTGTTTGAATGTACCAGTCAATCCACCTTCAAGTAATCCTTTGGGTTTTCAGTTCCTCCACCCTATTTTAGTGCAATTGATTATGTGTGCTGATGGAGGTTCATGGTCTGTCATGCATAGGTAGTCTTTGCCCACCAAATCTTTCCTTGAGTTCGTCATGTTTTCAAGGTTCCAGTGATCCTTTTTGTGAACTTTTATCAAATAATGGAAATCAAACATTTAAAAAATATCCTTTTTGTTTAATTTGAAGGCGTACATTTGTAGAGTTTTTGTTTTGTATTATTCAAATATGTATTATATTTTTTTAGTTGTGGCAGTCTACGAACGCGCTGTTGTTGTTCGGATCGAGATCACACCGTGTGTAAATGTTTGCTTTACTTTTTCTTCATGTATTGTGTATAACACACGTAAGGTGGGGGAGTGAGTTTCGCGAAAGCCGCAGTTGAGAGTGACACAAGAGTATGTTTTATGTTATCTTCATTTCTTTAACATCATCAACTCATAATTAGTTATAATGTATAACATCCATCTATTATCATTATTTTTTGTTTAGGTGCTCGCTTCCGATGCTAGAAGAAAACATAAAACTAGAGTCAACACAAATGCTGCAGGTTATTTTAAACACTTTTTATCTTTTTTGTTTTTTCTTTGTACTATAAATATATTCTTGCGTTTTATTGAAACCAGGATTTTACCGGCACTTGTAACGACCAAAGAAAAGAAAGTCATTGGAAAACAATAGTTTCAAAGTGGAAGAGCATCTGCAGTAAGCTTGAATCTGTATATACTTAAAAAAAGACCATGGTTACATGATGCGAGAGTGATGCACCAAATATCGCATAATGTGGTCCCTCACATGATGCGGTTGGATGCGCGCATCATGAAGTTAGTCAGATTTTTTCCCCAAAATACAGCCTTGGTCAGATTCTTATTTATGCGCTTCTCTTTGATTTCAACCGAATTAAAAAAATCGAATATAAATTACAACTTTGGCCTCCGATTTTAGTTACGTGCTTTTATTTTCAGATTTCTTGTAGGCTTGGAGACGGACTCTGGGTCTCGGCTAAAGTGTGTTTACTTTTCATCTCCTCAACAATATCTCCGTAAGTTTTTTTTCTTTTTTACCTTCAGATTAATTTTATTTACATTTGATGCATAGTGGGTTTGCCAATTTTCTAAAATGAGTTGTTGCATGTTGCACTACAAATAAATTAAAAGAAACATCTATTCTTAGAAACAGCTATTGCCCTTTGATGTACAGTGGGCTTGACAATTTGACATCCTTTTTCAATATGCATGTATATATGTGAGGTTGAGGAAGATCGACAACCCTATATTTAATTGTTTGAAAATAGCTTCAAAATCAATTAAAAAGTCTTTCGTATGCATCAGAACTAAAACATCATTAATTTTAAAGCAAAGTCCATCTCTCCAATTTACAATGAAGTATTATTAATTAATATTATTATGTATGCTCGGCATATATATATATATATATATATATATATATATGATTATTTTCACAAACTCAACAAAACTTGATGAAGGACATGAAAGAAACTTCTCTTTAGTGGAGTCAAAATAGATCAAAGTGGACGCAACTAAACTGGCAAAAATTGGAGTCAAAGATCTAGGAGGTTTATGGTTCAACTTACATTATTGTGTTGCTCTTGACCCATCTGCCTCTTTTATCTATTTTTTTATTTTAATTAGTTGAATAGTTAGAAATAAAACAAACCCGACATCGACCCATTGTTTTCCGGGTTTTGGATTGACCGTGTCATGTAGTTCAGGTTTTTGGCTGGGGAAAAGTGACCCAATAACCGACCCATTTAAAGTTTGGGTCGGTCGGGTTTGGGTATTCGGGTTAGTTCGTGCCAGGTTGGTCAGGTTTCGGGTTTAGATGTAAAATAAAAATATATATATTTTCGAAAAATATAATCATTCTACTAAAAATATCATCAAAATTCAAACATTATTTGACAATTAGATATGATAATGTTCAAAGTTCTAAAACTTAATGTTTCAAATACCAAAGTCTTTAAAACAAAACACGTCTATAAAAAGGCATTAAGTATTCGGCTTTCGAATTTTGGGTTGTTCAGGGTTTTGGTTATCTTATTGCAGATTGACAAGGGTCTGTTCCATTGTGACAATTGTGGAATCTATAGGTTTGTACATGAAGATTATGTTTGCTACTTATTAATTTCTTTTTATTGTGTTACATATCGATATATTCCGATTCATTCTTTTTCTATTGATTTATTTTTTATGTATTCCATTTCTATTGTGTTCAGAGTTGCTGACCGTGAGTACTACTTCCATTGCAAGAAATGTGGTATGTATAGGACATTTTTTTGTATGTGTGTTAGTGCAGTGCCGGATTCAGAATTGGTTACCGGGCCGGGTAACAGAAAATAGCCAGAATTGAGAAAATTTTCAACATTAATGTATACTTTATGATCAAGAAATACACTATATTTGTAAAGCGAGACCATGGATTGGGTGGCAAACACGGTAGATCGAAGAAGAAGTTCGGGAAGGGTTCAAAAACTGAAAAAGATGCTAGCTACTACCTTGTGGACTCTCGAACATGGAAAACATTCCGACGAAGTTTGTAGACAAGCAAAAACTTGAAACCGAGTAACTTCTGAATGGCTAATTTTGTTTTAAATTAGGACTTTATGGTGTTATTCATTTACTTTTCAAATGATTATGATGATTTGAAACAGTGTAGACATGGACTTGATTATGATTTTCCATCGTGGGTTTTTTTTTTCAGGAACCAACAACACAACTGATTTTGGGTTACAAGTCTTCATTCAAGTTGGTATGTGAGTTATCTCTTTATTTTAATTGTTTTAACTAACTTTCTATACGTTTGATGAAGTTTAGTCTATTTGATTCTAGAAATCAAACTGTACACATTAGAAATATGAACATTGACTTTTCAGGTCAAACCTTTGGGCAGAAGTGAGAACTTGAAAAATGTTATTTTTGTTTCTTGTATTTTTATTTATTAAACTGGCATTATTTATTTGATTATATGTCGTTGCAGTTTGGTTCACAGACGGAAGAGACCCAGAGTCAACCAAGTTCCGCCATTCCGTTCGAGTATTGCTATGAATTAAGGTCCGTATCTGTATTACTTATGAAAATTGGCTTGTGTTTTACCTCAAACGGTGTGCAGTTTGACATGGGGATTTGATCATGTGCAGTCCAAATCAGAAGACTTTCGAAGCGCCTTTGATGAATCTAACCATGGAAGGAGGAGACAAGTATTCGGTCAAAAATCCCTTTGTCTTTGTTCCTCTTGAAGTAAGCAAAAGTTTTGCTATTTTTGTTTATTTTATATCTGATTTTAGCTCATTCTAATTCTAAGTTTGTAATTATTATGATTACATAGGATGGTGGAACCGTGTTTTGTTTGGGTATCGATAAAAGTGAGGATGTAAACATCATCGGGCGTAAGTATTCGACATTGCTTTCGTTTTCTTTACGTTGTAAAGTTACTTTTCGGAAAAAGTAACTCGTGTTGGCAATTTTTTTCTTCAGAAAACTCTTCATGATGGGTTATCGAGTAGTGTATGATCGCGAGAAGAATATTTTGGGCTGGAAAGCTTCTAATTGTGAGTGAATCTTTCATCAGTTTCATATAAGTGAATCTATTATATAGCAAAACCCGTGGTCAAAGATGAGCAAATGGTACTGGGTACTGGTACCCAAATTCTCGAACCGAAAGATCTTAAGTACCAATTCGATACCGACTTTTGGCGTTCCTGGTACCGGTTCACTACCGGTTTTTACCTTCATATACAGGTAGCGTAACCGGTATTTTAGGTACCAGTACTTGATATAGATGGCTTTTGAACACAACACTTGATATAGATGGCTTTTGAACTAAGCATATTTGACTCTAAAAACAAATTTGATATTAATTTTGGAAGATGGGTTGTGATTATACTTTGAATATAGTAAATATCTTCCATTCTAAATGTCACGAATACATTGAAACTTTTGAAATACATACTGCTGATTTTTTTGTGACTTTCAATTATTTTCTAAGTGTGTAATCAACTTTCTTTGATCGTGTGCCATTTAAGGTGTTCAATTTTTTTTTTCAAATACTAGAGGCAAATGATGAACTGGTATTTAAGATATTCATTTGAACTTTCCATGTTCATTTACATTATTATACATTATAATTCCTCATTGGTAAAAAATGCAGGTGTTACCAACTTCGTATGTGAAGAACAGTGCACTAATTTAGTTCTGTGAAGGTAAAGTAGTTATGATGTTTAGTGGTACAAAATTTTAGGTAATTCAGTGAAGAAAGTGAATGGAACCTTTGTATTTACCCATGTTTGGATCAAAAATTTTGAAGATTTGGGCTTAACTATTGAGGGGATCCTTAAGATTGTAATGTTTACATTGGAACCAAAGATATGCTGCAAAAACCTCAAATGTGCAACTCGTGGAGCTGCTTGGAGCTCAGGTACTTTTTTTTTGCATAGATTTGTATTTATCAAAATTTAAGTGTATATGAAGATGTTTTCTTTGAAAGTATATGGCAATTATGAAGCTCCCATACTTTAACTGACCTTGTACAATTGTGAAGCTCACTTACGTTAGATGTTATCATCTCAGGAGTGACTTAGGATTGAAGGAATTCGAAGAGAACTATGGTGAAATTTGCATGAATTCGTTTGCAACAATATCTTGCAGCTTGACACGATACAAATATGTGATTTAGCAAGCATGACGTTGTCTTGATTATTATGATTATTGACTGCTTATATGTCTTTTTTTCTTGATGTTACCAATCTAAACTGTTGTCAAATTCGAATTATAGATACTAATCTGGTAGCCCAACACGAATGAAGCCAGAATCAGTTAACACAAACCTTATGGTATTTTAGGTAATTTATCCTAAATGGATGGGCATGCATATCACTTTCTTTTTTTATCTCAGTTGTATAAATAATACCTCTTTTATATAGGTTATATTAATGGTGGTGGAGCAACAAATGAATCATAACGGACCTGTTTTTATGTAGCCATTCATCGATTCGTCGTATTATTATTAGACGACTTTTTTACTTGCTTGAAAGTAGCATTAGCACCGGTGGTGGTGTCGTTTGCTGGCAAGTGATCAGGATAAAGATATGCTAGAGGTGTATTTAGGGAAGCAGGTCTGTAATGGTGGCTGCAAAAACTACACTTCTTCACCTAATCCAAAAGGCGGTTAACCGCTTACGTTAATCTCATTAACTTAAACAATATGTGTGTCTACTTTAAGTTGATGTTATTGATAATGTATTTTGGTGAGAATTAATATTTTTGTTCTTTAACTCAGTATACCTGATATCTTTTCAGCGTGTTTGAATTATTATTTTATAACAGAATTTGAACTGATTTAGTTATCTTTAGTGTTTGGGTACTTCATATTAGGAATTAGTTTTGACTAACTATGGCTTGATTAGATGTTTTTGATTCTGGAAGTCTCAATACCCTCCTATAATAGTGATCTATGTTATAGAAAACTATTACTTGATTTTTGGTTTAACTTTCTTTTTTCTTTATAACATATAGGCATCATTGTTCGAGACTACTACTGAATTTGTGCTGGACAAATTAAGTGTTTCTTTGACAAGTGAAGAGGTTGATACTTTGTAGAAACTTTATCATCAAGCATTAATACTTGGGTTGCGTTTAATCTTAGTAGTTTTGCTAAAAAGGTAACACGTCAAATGGGTCAAACAAGTTAACGTTGTTCGAAATTCATTTATTTAATAATACATGACGTTAACTATTATAAAAGTTAAGTGGTTTGCGGGCTGGATGGCGTGTTAAGTCGGAAATTTAGAACGACACGTTAAACGGACAACTTATGAAAGATGAAAAGTATATAAGAGACTAAAATTGAAAGTAAAAAAAAGTGTTGAGATTAAATTGCAAAAGATGAAAAGCTTTTGGTTGAAAGTAAAAAAATTAAAGGGGTTAAATTGCAAAAGATGAAAACTTTTGAATTAGAAGAGAAAAATCAAATTAATCAAAGGGGTTAAAATACCAAAGATTAGAACTTTAGATTTAAATTGCCAAAGATTGAAATTGTAGAGTTAAAAAAGAAATCAATTAAACAAAAGAGATAAATAGATTTAGTTAAATTGATGTTTATTATTATTATTATTTAATAAAAGAGATAAATAGAAAATAAGAGTGAAAAATTATCAGAGAATGACACATGTACAAAAAGGATTTTTGTTTATTAGTACAGAAAGATTAACAATTAATCAACGTCGAGTAAAAGTTTAATGAAATAATATGTTACATTTTAATAAAAAAACATGTTTACTAACTAATAAAAATAAACAACCCGGGAAGCATTCCCGGGTGATAACCTAGTTGAGTAATAAAGTATTAAAACATAAAACATTGAAATTAGTTTAAATAAAATTTATAATAAGTTGTTCAATAGAAGTCCCACAAAGTAGGATCGGAATAAAAATGACTTAGGACATCATAGGGCCTTTAGCAGTGGAGTCGTAAATTACAAAGCTTTTTCTTGACCGAACCATTTCCAGCATATAATAAAGGTTAGTTACATACGGTTTAATCTTTTGAAAATTAGTCAGTTTTCACTAATAAATACATTTAACCGACTCGTTTTGAAAATCATTTTATAAATAATTTAATATCTATTCTATACTATCTAATAAATAAGAATCTTGTATTGCCACATGTCTCTTTTATCTATCTAGTATATTGGAGGGAAAGATTTTCATAATTTTAAGATTTTTTTAAAAATATACAACTAAATGTTGGAGGGAAAGATTTTCAGAATTTTAAGATTTTTTTAGGTATACAACTCAATATATAGCCAAAACTGATTTTGTTATCTACTTTTGTTCTTGAATCTGCCTAAAAAATCGGTAACTGCCAATAGTATATGAATTTTAGTAACTAGGCCTCAAAGAACCTGATATTCAATAGCCATCGGAAAAACCGTTTCAGATTCTTCAATCATCCGATCTTCAATTATGCTTTGTGTACATTACAATCAACATTGCTCACAGTTTCGTTCACTGTCGCTTTTAAGATAAATTTGTTTTCACGATAGAAGATACAATCACACAAGACTATTGTTTTGATTGTATTGAATCAGTCTATAATAATCTATTGTATTGGTTCTCATTAATTATTCATTTTACAATGGTTTTTAGTGGTTTTGTATCAATTGACACGATCGTTTGTTAATGATATTTTATGGATTGAGTTTTTTTTTTTTTGAATGGCAAACTTGGATCACTGACGGACCATTAGAGTATCATTATGTCACTAGCTGAACCACTCGATCATACACTAATTCAGGAGGAAACCAAATAAATATGGGAAAAAAACCCATTGGGTGAATCGAACCCATGACTTATTGGTTCTAAAGTCTTATCCCACCCTAAAGATGCCACTAGGCTATAAAGCTATGGGCTGAGTATTGTTTTTTTGTTCAGCATACCTATAACACAAAACTTTGTTGGTTTATGAATGGTTGGGCAGAACCTTCAAATAAATTGTATGTCTATGAATAAAAACAATTATTCTATTCATATGTTTTATATTGAATAGAAAATACAATGTTGTGAATCGGGTTCGCACCATCCTGCCCTTCATTTCGATCTGTACTGGCTATTATGTGTGCTTAGTCATTAGGTCTTCCAATATTAACGTGCAATTGTTAGAAAACAATTTGTTTATCTCTGATTGTATAATATCAGTTATGTGATTTAGGGTTTTTTTATGTTTTATATCACTCATCTTTCACGATGATAATTTGTTTATTTTATTTAGAGTAAACTGTCATTTTAGTCCCTGAGGTTTGGTCACTTCTGTCATTTTAATCCAAATTTGAAGCCTTTTGCATCTGGGTCCTGTGGTTTCACTTTTATTGCCTTTTTGGTCCAAAAATGAAATCAGTTCATATTTCTCAAATTAAATGCTGCTATTTTGTATTTTTCCTGAGGGACAAAATGGTCATTTCTTTTTTTATTTTATTTAAACCTTTTATTAAAACAATAATTGTGAGTCCCACCACACCCACACTTCATCTTCTACATCCTTTATCTCCCCTGCATAACAATTCATCCCAAATCAATCACGAATCACAAACTCTACCAACAAATAGATACATTCATATCTATTACACGATCAACCGGAATCATCGTCGCCGCCTGAAATCGTCGAGTTGAACAAAAGGCTAGATTGAGAAGCTAGTCGGAGTTGAACAAAAGCCTTTTCGTCAGTTTCTTCTCACGATCACAAACTCTACCAACAAATAGATACATTCATATCTATATTACACGATCAACCGGAATCATCGTCGCCGCCTGAAATCGTCGAACTAGTTCAAAATTTTGCGGATCTTTTTGATGCTATGCTCGTGGCGTTTGAATCCGGATCCAAGAGATGTACAGTGTTTGAAACGGATGAACCATTATGTTTTCTAGAATCCGTTGATCGAACGACTAAGCTTATTAAATCTTTATGTAGATTCGATTCGGATCAAAATTACGCTGTCGCAATCAATAGGTTGAGCGGAATCCAGAAGCGTGCAATGTCTATAATGGAGGACGAATTCAAGTCGATTTTAGATGATTATCAAACGTCATCTGATCGAGATCAGAAAGCAAAAACCGATGAAACGAAAACCATACATTTGTCCAGTTCTTCGAGCAATGTTGAAGATTCGTCCGAATTGGAATTGCTAGATTAAGATGAACTCCGAAAAGGCTTTTATCTAGCCTTTTTACTAAGTAGTCATGTATATAAGCATCTAACCTGTTAACCAAATTAAACAACAACATCAATTTACACAAAAATCGGTCTCTAGAACCAAATTAGCTTCAAAACAACATAAAAACTGTAATCACAAACACTCTAACAACATCAATTAACAAAACTATCTACCAAAATAAAAAAACCCTAAAAACTGAAACTGTCACGGACCCCGTCCCGGTTTTACCCGGTCCAGGAGCCGCGGGACAGAAACCCGTGGTATTTATTATCTGATTTGACAGCGGAAGTTTTAACAGGATCTTTAAACTTGAAAATGCCCGATTATTTTATTTCATAATTTGGGACGAACCCCGTAATTTACAATAGAGGAATTTCATGAGGAAATTCCCTGCTTTACAAAACATGTTTATTTATTTAACTGAGCCACCACTTCAAGCTTGATTAGTGCTCCGTAGCACTTTTCCTTGATTCACAGGAGGTCACCTGAAACACGTTTTAAAAATATTTTTTGTCAGCGGGGAAATACTGGTGGGTCACTCAAATTTGATAAAACGACACACAGCTATTAATTACAGCATAAGAGCGATTACAATGGCTTTTATCTTATTTTTATCTGGCACCGTGTCACACCCTGGTGACGATGGTCATACCACTATTGGGTCCTCTCACCCAAGTAGTGATGATTATCACTGTTAGGTTGATGAACCTAACCGTGAGAGATTAGTAATGTGCACAATACCCCACTAGCTAGTGATTCAAGATAACCACGACTTAATCCCTGTAATTATAATGACTCACATTGCAAGTTTAAACGGGCAGAGTTTAGCCTACTGATAAGCTTGATAACCTAATTTAAACAATAATGCACACGAATTAGGTCAGTAACTAATACAACATTTACGATAACTCACGAGATTAAAACCCTCACAACGAATGACAAAGTGCAATACTTAAACATCCATTGAATTCATGACGAATGACAAAGTATAGCCCTAATGTGGGCAACACTTAAACATCCATCGGATAGTTTAAATCGATCGGACATTGAATCGTAGCAGCGATCGAGTTATTACCCTTGATCGTAGCAGCGTTTTGCTATTTTGAAAGTGAAATTCGAGTAGAATATGAGTTATTTTGAGAGTTTTTGCGAGCACAGACGAAAGCCCCATGCATGGGCTATTTATAGCGAGAAAACGGGTTTTACACTGCCTGCATAACCCCACTCTTAAACTTACGTGGCCCGCGAGGGGCCCTAGTCTACGTGTAGGCTGTGTGTGTCACGAGTAGGTGTGCCAGGTGGACAACACGTGGCCCGGATGCTTATCCGGTCAAAATTCAAGTTGACATGGCCCGCGTAAGGGCTGCTGCTTGTTTACGCGGCCCGCGAGCAGACCAAATTTCATGTTTTCTTGGTTTTTCATGCATGTTAGGGTTTCAGGGGTCCGGGTTTTCACTTACGAGTCGTTTAGGGACATTTTTGCAGTCCTTACATCCTCCCACCTTATTTAAAATCTCGTCCTCGAGATTTATTGAAATAAGTGAGGATATTTTCGCTTCATCTCCGATTCCAGCTCCCAGGTGTATTCGGGTCCTCTTTTTGAATCCTATTTAACTTTGACTAGTACCAGTCTTTTGTGTTTGAGAAACTTAATTTTTCTGTCTTCTACTTGAAGTGGTTTCTCAACAAACTTCAGCTTTTCATTCACTTGTACGTCTTGAAGAGGGATCACCAGGGATTCGTCGGCTAAACATTTCTTGAGGTTGGATACATGAAACACGTCGTGTACTCCAGCTAGCTCTTCTGGTAGTTGTAGGAGATAGGCAACCGGTCCTACGCGCTGAGTTACTGGGAATGGTCCTATGTACCTTGGACTCAGCTTTCCTTTCTTACCGAACCGAACTACTCCTTTCCAAGGAGAAACTTTCAAGAGTACCTTGTCTCCGACTTGAAATTCCAACGGCTTGCGTCGGTTGTCTGCATAACTTTTCTGGCGATCTCGAGCCGTCTTTAGTCTTTCCTTGATTTGTGTTATCTTGTCAGTGGTTTCTTGCACAATCTCAGGACCTGATAATTGGCTTTCTCCTATTTCTGCCCAACAAACTGGAGTTCTACACTTGCGTCCATACAGTGCTTCGAACGGGGCAACTTCGATGCTTGAATGATAACTATTGTTATAGGAGAATTCAATTAAGGGTAGGTGGTTATCCCAGTTACAACCAAAATCGATCACACATGCTCTGAGCATGTCTTCCAGGGTTTGGATCGTCCTCTCACTTTGTCCGTCTGTTTGGGGATGGTAGGCAGTACTTAAATTTAATCGGGTCCCCATTGCTTCTTGAAAACTTGTCCAGAAATGTGAAGTGAAACGACTATCCTTATCCGATACAATGGAGAGTGGAACTCCATGTAAGGATACTACTTCGTCTACGTATAGCTTGGCTAATCTCTCCATGCTAAAGGTTTCCTTCATGGGTAGAAAATGAGTGAATTTGGTTAATCGATCCACAATCACCCAAATTGTGTCGTTACCTTTTCTGGTTTTGGGTAACCTAGTAACAAAATCCATTGTTATTAGTTCCCATTTCCAAACAGGCATTTCTAATTGTTGGAGTAACCCTGAAGGTTTCTGGTGTTCTACCTTAACATGCGAACAAGTTAGACACTTAGATACATATCTAGCTATGTCCTTTTTCATTCCTGTCCACCAGAAATTATTCCTTAAATCTTGATACATCTTATTGTTTCCTGGGTGCATGGTATACCTAGATTTATGAGCTTCCTCTAAAATCTTATTTCTTAAGTTTTCTTGTTTAGGTACCCAAATCCTTTTCTTGTGGAATCTCTAAATTCCATCAGTACCTTGTTCTAGCTCCTTTATCCTTCCTTTCATTCCTTCAGCATCATCCTTGATTGCTGTTTCCTGAACATTCTTCAATTGTTCCATTAAATCTACTTGAAGATTTAATCTAAGAGCACGAACTCGCTTTTGCTTTTCAAGATACTTACGACTTAGAGCATCTGCGACTACATTTTGTGACACCTGGGTCACTGAGACCATCAAACAAATACCAAGCCAATGAAATATTGTATTTCATACTTGGGATCTGTATAAAAATATGTATCTTTTGCACATATCAACTCTTGTTCGATTTTAAGCTCTAAATCGCTTTCTAGAAGGTTATACGCGCGCTGATGCGTAAATATAACCAGTTTAATGCAACAAACACTCCGGAATAGTGAAATAGTCTTAACATACCTTAAATAACCTTTACATAACTTAGAAATAAGTTTTGAAGGCTTTGGTATAGCAAAATCAAGTTAATTCGCTTATAGGGACTGAATTTGACAAACTGCGAAAGTATGCCAATTTGAACTGTAACAGACATTCCGGGACATGACCATAAGTTAAACACACCTTAAAAATCCTTTACATAGCTTAGAAATAGGCTTTGAGGTGTTCGGTGTGCTAAAATAAACTTTTGGATCATTCAGGGACTAAAAGTGTCAAAAAGTGCATAAGTTTGCACCTTCGTGCATAACTTACGTTATGAATACATCCGGACATCCAAAAATTTATGTAAGCATTATAATATTATGCCTTAGCGTTTGGCATGAGAAAAATCCATTCGTCGCGCAATTTGGATCGTTTTCCGCACTTATGCGCATTCCGTCCTAATTAAGCGAACATCGCGATCGTACGGCCAAACGAACCAACATCCGGCATATTTTTGAGCATGTTTCATGTCCTCAATGTTTAAGCATCATTTTAGGGCCTTAAAGATGGCTTAACGGGCCTTAAACATGTCGGAAATGGCCCTAAACCACAATAGGGACCTAAACTGTCATTTCTGAAACTTGTTTTCTGATCTGGACATCCAGGCGGCCCGCGTAAGCCCAGTATGAACTATTACACAGGCCGCGTCAGCCTCCCAGACCAGATTCAATATCTTAATCCACTTGCAACAACCTTTCAAACCTCCAAAGGGCAACGCCACGTGTCAAATCCCTATGGTGGGGGCAAAATAAGCCACCACAACATTGCGACAAGTGTACGGGTTAGATCGAGGCACAATATTCAAGAAACGATCCTAACGGTCTTGCATATCCTATAAATACCCCCCATTTGGTGTAAAACCCACAAATCTGATCAAAGAGCTCTAAGTTGATGCCATTGCTTCATACCTGAGCTCCTAGATCAAGTCTAGCTTTCGGGGACCCTTCGTAAGTGTTCTTTCGTTCTTTTATTCGCTTTTCGAGTCCGAAAGTCAAGCTTTGTTTGACTTTCTGCGTTGACCAGGTTATGGTTAACACGAAGTTCGTTCGAACTTCATAACCTGAGCGTGATCACGATGGTTATAGTCCCTGGCGACTACACCTACTGATTACCACGTTATCTAGGCTCAGTGACGAGTCGTAGTTTCGGCCAAAATGCGCATTCTTGCGTATTTTGTAACCAAACTACTCATAGGTATCAAAACCGTTTGTTTTGATACCAAACCTGTTTTCTAAACTTAGTTAAGCATGTTCTAACATGCTTAGCTCGTCACTTTTAGTATAGTGCTTATATAGGGTCGTAAGGTAAGCGATCTAAACAGTCGCTTATACTTTCGAACCCGACCCATTTGGTCAATCTTTAGGATCCGACCAAACACATTAGGTGACCATAGTTGTATAGGGAATAACCTTCCGAGGTTATACCTTATGATCACGACGTTAGGCGTTCCAAGCGCGTTTTACGCGAACGACGCGTTAAGGTAGCATAAGCTACCAAAACGGGTCGTAATGGGTCGTAAGCACTTAGGTTAAGTTTCACTTTAGTATGTGGTATTTGTTAAACCATATTACACGAGTCTCCATACTCGTTTGGTTTACGAACCCGCATCCTATCCAATCCTCCGATTTAGGTCCGGTATATTAACATAGTTACCTATATTAGGTGCCGTTTGATATCCGTGATCTCTCGCATTGTTTGGTTGTTATACAAGGACTTCAAAAGCAATCTCAGGTGAGTACATAGACCCCTCTTTTACTGTTTTCCAAACTGTTTTGGGGTGAAACACATGTGCCTACTTGTTACTTTCATGCTTTCCTGTTTTCACATCATATACTTGCTATGTTTATTAGTACATTTATAGTACATGATTTCAATACATTTTATGCTATGTATGCCCATTGTGTGCATACTTAGTACACAACTTATAATACATTTCATGCTATGTACGCCTATTGTGTGCATACTTAGTACATTGTTTTACATTGCATTTCTGTTGCACATGCTCATCCAGCATATGAACACATTATACTACATTTTGAACCGTTGTAACCATTTGACTATGTGAACCGTCTTAACCCTTTGATTATATGAACCGTTTGTAACTATTGAACCGTGTGAACCAGTTGTATCTGTTGACATGATTTACATTTGACAATAGACATTTTACTATAGATAACCATTTCTACAATTGTTAAACATTTCATTTTGATGGTTTGGTTTGAGTAAGTGATTTAAGTAACGAGGCGTGTGCAATATGATACAAGCATGGTGGATACGCCGCTGGTACTTCCTATATATAAGTGTTTGTATGGTATTACATATCGTAGCGTTATTTGAATCATTTCAATTTGAGACACATAACATTTTATACAAATAACATACTTTTTCACAAGACATTGATTTACAAAAACCTTATCTTATAAAAACTCATTTTACATGGTTATTCATTTAACCATGCATTATTCTCTTATTTATACATATCATCTGATCTTATCGTTTTTCAAATGATTTACAAGACAAAGCAAATTACAAGGTTCATGACTAAACATTTTTCTCAAACATAAGTCATGAATTCTGTTTTCACAAAACCTATGTATCTCACAGGCATTTTTATGCTGACGTACCTATTTTCACATGTGTTTTCAGGAGATGATACATAGGACTTATCAAGACATACTTAGGCGGACCTGCGCCTTAGTGACTTAAAACGAGACAAGAACTAGTTAATTTATGTTATGTACTCTTTGGTTCTTGTTTAAAACTATGTAAACTTTCATGTTTGATTAATAAAACGAAACATCAATTGCCATGGATTTGAAACAATAAATTCTGTTACAACACTCCCCGACGTTTCCGCCACGTTTTGTATGTTCTTCGTGGTCGGGGTGTGACAGAAAAGATGGTATCAGAGCCAACGCGAGTTTACTTGCGTTTAGTCATAAAACAATACCGTCACCTATCCTTAGGCGACGACCACAACAAGAACATAAATTCCAAAACCGCTTTGAAAACTAATCGTCTGTTCTAGGATGATTGATTACTAGGTTTTGAACCCTCTGTTATAAGGTTTTGAACCCCTTTGAATTTTCAAAACTCTCGTCAAAGTTTTGGGTCCTAAATAGTGTGAACACGTGCAAACTGGAAGAGTGAATGCCTGTACCCTGGGTTTTCTATCTAAGGCTAGAGTGTTCGTACAAATTCACATAATCGGACCAGTCACTCTTACCTGGGAACTCTTGGGGTGAGTGTCCACTTATAGGCGAGCATGTCTTCGCGACACACTATGAGGATCTATTTGCTTTGATTCAGCCTTTGTGTTGTTTGTTCGCTTCGTGGTTCAAACAAATGACCATCAACCATGATTATGGTCATTGTAACGTCCTATTCTTACCCAATGCCATTTCATTTGTTTTCTTTCTTGTTTCTCTTTTAGAATGCCTCCTCGACGCGAAAACCAGATAGCGACTGCCGAACTGGAAGAAATCATTGCGCAACAAATGGCTGCTCAATTCCCAAACCTCTTTGCTCAATGGAACCAAGCCAACAACAACAATAATGCCCCCTGCAACTTCAAGACGTTCAACTCGGCTAAGCCATCAAAGTTTCCTGGGTCTCAAGGAGCGACTGCACTTCTGCAATGGTTCGAGAGTTTAGAGAGCACCTTCAGACATGTTCAATGTCCAAACGAGCGAAAGGTAGAATTTGCATCTAGCGTCTTTGAGAAACGAGCTTTGACATGGTGGAATGGTGTGATGAGAGATAGGGGTACCGATGTGTCACTGGCTCAAACATGGCAAGAGCTTCGAGCTTTGATGATGAAGGAATTCTGTCCTCGTCACGAGATCAGGGCCTTGGAAACGAAGTTCGACGATCTTAAGCAAGTTAGCGGTGAGCATCGAGCCTACACGGATCGTTATGAGGAGTTAAGTTTGTTATGCCCGAATATGGTTACGCCTTTGGATAAGGCAATCGAAAAGTACATTGATGGCCTCCCTGACTCAATACAAGACATTGTGACTGGTAGCAACCCTACTACAGTTAGACAGGCCAATGAGCTATCTGCAACCTTGACTGAATCAAAGATCAGGAAAGGTAAACTTTTTTGAAAAGGTGAGAAGGAACCGGTCGAGGAATCAAACCCAATCGAGGAATCAAAGACCATGGATGAACAGACTGGATCCCCTAAGAAGTCAAAGAAGCGAAAGACTTCTCAGAACTTCGCCATGGTTACTCACAATGGTCAAGCCGTCCCCAACCAACCAGCTCAACCCCTGCTAGGAAACCATACAATGGAACTGCACCCTTGTGCAACCAATGTAGCCTCCATCATCATGCCAATGTAATGTGCCGAAAATGCCAGACTTGTGGACTTATAGGCCATACAGCAAGAGTCTGCCCAGCTGCAGCTGCACCAAACCCAGCTGGCAACAATCCTGCTCAAGGTCGTTTTCTACCAGTTTCTTGTTTCAACTGTGGCGAGATGGGTCATTTCCGAAGAAATTGCCCAAAGCTTGCTAATGCAAATCCAGCACAGGGATGAGCATCTGGCTGACTAGAAGACAGCATCGTTTAGAAATAATCACGTCTTATGTATTAATTTCTTTTGTTGTCAAGGTCCAAGAAACAGTTGTTATCGTTGTTCATAAATAAATCTTTTATTTACATTGCAATGTATTTATGTGGTTGCATGTATAAACAACATATCCCTTAAAATACCGACAATCAAGGAACCGTATTCCTTGAAGAACAAACTGCCCCCAAAATTCTCCCATTCTATGATATCTTGCGTTTTCCACGAAATTCCTAAGTACCCGTTTCTTCTAAGGAAACGAAGTACAAGGCGCAAGTTACAACACGAGATGAATACCCAAAGTACCACTGTAAATCCTTAATAGGGTACCTAGGGGTATTTCCGTAAATTCTAAAATTGATGTGTTCCTTAATTCGAATATTACGTTTCTTTGAAAACAAAATCGAATTTTTGGGAGATCTTCCTATCTTTTCAGATAGATCCCAGAGGACATTGTAGCCCATCGACTGGTTTCCATATCCATTCTCAATCGATAACAAATTAATAACCAAGTTAAATAACTATGTGATTATGTGCTTATGTGTTCCTTTTTATGTTTTTGGTGTAACCCAAGTTATTGTTATCCAAATCCTCGCAGAATCCTCCATATCTACGAATAAGGGATTATAATAGAATACCCAAAGTTACTACATAAAATCCTTAATGGACTTCTACGTTGTAGTTAAGTCCCTTGGATTATAAAGTACTACTCCATAATTAGACCCCTTGAGTGGTCTAGTTAAACAGATTGATCTGAAAATCTGGTTAGGAATACCATGTGATGATATAGCTAGAAAGACTCCTTGGTGGTCTAATTAAAGAGATCATCTGTCGATCTAATTAAAGGGACCCTATGGTAGTCTAGTCACCCTCATCACAGGTTTGATTTTCCTCCCCTAAACATTACAAGACAAACTGTGAGGACTATGCAAGGAATTACGTAATTATGGATGCATACATAATTATGGAATTTAGTTCACAGAAACCACAACGAGCTTTTTCATGTGCCTAGAAGTTAACTCTATTCATTTCCATTTCTGAGGAAGCACCCGTTGAAAATGACTCCGTTTGTTCATTTTCGTTTCTGAAGATTGTCCGTTGAGGAAATGAATATCCGTTTGATTATCCTTTTCATTTCCATTTCTAAGGAAGCACCCGTTGAAAATGACTCCGTTTGTTGATTTTCGTTTCTGAAGATTGTCCGTTGAGGAAATGAATATCCGTTTGATTATCCTTTTCATTTCCATTTCTGATGAAGCACCCGTTGAAAATAACTCCGTTTGTTGATTTTCGTTTCTAAAGATTGTCCGTTGAGGAAATGAATATCCGTTTGATTATCCTTTTCATTTTCATTTCTGATGAAGCACCCGTTGAAAATAACTTCGTTTGTTGATTTTCGTTTCTGAATATTGTCCGTCGAGGAAAAGAATCCCCGTTTGTTTATTCCTTCATTTCCGTTTCTGAAGAATACTCATCAAGGAAATGACAGGATTATGCCTTGTATATCTGGGGGTTACTTGACACAAGGTCACAGATGGACTCCTACGAATAAAATTTCGGGACGAAATTTCCTAAAGTAGGGGAGACTGTGACACCTGGGACACTGAGACCATCAAACAAATACCAAGCCAATGAAATATTGTATTTCATACTTGGGATCTGTACAAAAATGTGTATCTTTTGCGCATATCAACTCTTGTTCGATTTTAAGCTCTAAATCGCTTTCTCGAAGGTTATACACGCGCTGATGCGTAAATATAACCAGTTTAATGCAACAAACACTCTGGAATAGTGAAATAGGCTTAACATACCTTAATTAACCTTTACATAACTTAGAAATAAGTTTTGAAGGCTTTGGTGTGGCAAAATCAAGTTAATTCGCTTATAGGGACTGAATTTGACAAACTGCGAAAGTATGCCAATTTGAACTGTAACAGACATTCCGGGACATGACCATAAGTTAAACACACCTTAAAAATCCTTTACATAGCTTAGAAATTGGCTTTGAGGTGTTCGGTGTGCTAAAATAAACTTTTGGATCATTCAGGGACTAAAAGTGTAAAAAAGTGCATAAGTTTGCACTTTCGCGCATAACTTACGTTCTGAATACATCCAGACATCCAAAAATTTATGTAAGCATTATAATATTATGCCTTAGCGTTTGGCATGAGAAAAATCCATTCGTCGCGCAATTTGGATCGTTTTTCGCACTTATGCGCATTCCATCGTAATTAAGCGAACATCGCGATAGTACGGCCAAACGAACCAACATCCGGCATATTTTTGAGCATGTTTCATGTCCTCAATGTTTAAGCATCATTTTAGGGCCTTAAAGATGGCTTAACGGGCCTTAAACATGTCAGAAATGGCCCTAAACCACAACAGGGACCTAAACTGTCATTTCTGAAACTTGTTTTCTGATCTGGACATCCAGGCGGCCCGCGTAAGCCCAGTATGAACTATTACACGGGCCGCGTCAGCCTCCCAGACCAGATTCAATGTTTTAATCCACTTGTAGCAACCTTTCAAACCTCCGAAGGGCAACGCCACGTGTCAAATCCCTATGGTGGGGGCAAAATAAGCCACCACAACATTGCGACAAGTGTACGGGTTAGATCAAGGCACGATATTCAAGAAACGATCCTAACGGTCTTGCATATCCTATAAATACCCCCCCCATTTGGTGTAAAACCCACAAATCTGATCAAAGAGCTCTAAGTTGATGCCATTGCTTCATACCTGAGCTCCTGGATCAAGTCTAGCTTTCGGGGACCCTTCGTAAGTGTTCTTTCGTTCTTTTATTCGCTTTTCGAGTCCGACAGTCAAGCTTTGTTTGACTTTCTGCGTTGACCAGGTTATGGTCAACACGAAGTTCGTTCGAACTTCATAACCTGAGCGTGATCACGATGGTTATAGTCCCTAGTGACTACACCTACTGATTACCACGTTATCTAGGCTCAGTGACGAGTCGTAGTTTCGGCCAAAATGCGCATTCTTGCATATTTTGTAACCAAGCTACTCATAGGTATCAAAACCGTTTGTTTTGATACCAAACCTGTTTTCTAAACTTAGTTAAGCATGTTCTAACATGCTTAGCTCGTCACTTTTAGTATAGTGCTTATATAGGGTCGTAAGGTAAGCGATCTAAACAGTCGCTTATACTTTCGAACCCGGCCCATTTGGTCGATCTTTAGGATCCGACCAAACACATTAGGTGACCATAGTTGTATAGGGAATAACCTTCCGAGGTTATACCTTATGGTCACGACGTTAGGCGTTCCAAGCGCGTTTTACGCGAACGACGCGTTAAGGTAGCATAAGCTACCAAAACGGGTCGTAATGGGTCGTAAGCACTTAGGTTAAGTTTCACTTTAGTATGTGGGCTTTGTTAAACCACATTACACGAGTCTCCATACTCGTTTGGTTTACGAACCCGCATCCTATCCAATCCTCCGATTTAGGTCCGGTATATTAACATAGTTACCTATATTAGGTGTCGTTTGATATCCGTGATCTCTAGCATTGTTTGGTTGTTATACAAGGACTTCAAAAGCAATCTCAGGTGAGTACATAGACCCCTCTTTTACTGTTTTCCAAACTGTTTTGGGGTGAAACACATGTGCCTACTTGTTACTTTCATGCTTTCCTGTTTTCACATCATATACTTGCTATGTTTGTTAGTACATTTATAGTACATGATTTCAATACATTTTATGCTATGTATTCCCATTGTGTGCATACTTAGTACACCACTTACAATACATTTCATGATATGTACGCCTATTGTGTGCATACTTAGTACATTGTTTTACATTGCATTTCTGTTGCACATGCTCATCTAGCATATGAACACATTATACTACATTTTGAACCATTGTAACCATTTGACTATGTGAACCGTCTTAACCCTTTGATTATATGAACCATTTGTAACTATTGAACCGTGTGAACCAGTTGTATCTGTTGACATGATTTACATTTGACAATAGACATTTGACTATACATAACCATTTCTACAATTGTTAAACATTTCATTTTGATGGTTTGGTTTGAGTAAGTGATTTAAGTAACGAGGCATGTGCAATATGATACAAGCATGGTGGATACGCCGCCGGTACTTCCTATATATAAGTGTTTGTATGGTATTACATATCGTAGCGTTATTTGAATCATTTCAACTTGAGACACATAACATTTTATACAAATAACATGCTTTTCACAAGACATTGATTTACAAAAACCTTATCTTATACAAACTCATTTTACATGGTTATTCATTTAACCATGCATTATTCTCTTATTTATACATATCATCTGATCTTATCGTTTTTCAAATGATTTACAAGACAAAGCAAATTACAAGGTTCATGACTAAACATTTTTCTCAAACATAAGTCATGAATTCTGTTTTCACAAAACCTTTGTATCTCACAGACATTTTTATGCTGACGTACCTATTTTCACATGTGTTTTCAGGAGATGATGCATAGGACTTATCAAGACATACTTAGGCGGACCTGTGCCTTAGTGACTTAAAACGAGACAAGAACTAGTTAATTTATGTTATGTACTCTTTGGTTCTTGTTTAAAACTATGTAAACTTTCATCTTTGATTAATAAAACGAAACTTCAATTGCCATGGATTTGAAACAATAAATTCTGTTACAACACTCCCCGATGTTTCCGCCACGTTTTGTATGTTCTTCGTGGTCGGGGTGTGACACATTTGCTTTTCCTTCGTGATATTGGATATCACAGTCGTAGTCACTTAGAATTTCCATCCATCTTCTTTGCCTCATGTTTAATTCTTTTTGCCCAAATATGTACTTTAAACTCTTATGATCTGTATAAATAGTAAACTTACTTCCATACAGATAATGTCTCCAAATCTTAAGGACAAAAATTATTGATCCTAATTCTAAGTCATGAGTCGTATAGTTTTCCTCGTGCTTCTTTAATTGCCTTGAGGCATACGCAATTACCTTTTTGTGTTGCATTAGCATACATCCTAATCCTAATTTAGAAGCATCACAGTAAACTTCAAAATCTTCTGTCCCTTCCGGTAAGGCTAGAATCGGGGCATTTGTTAATCTTTGCTTTAAAATCTTAAAAGCCTCTTCTTGCCTAGGTCCCCATTCAAACTTCACTGCTTTACAGGTTAGCTTAGTTAATGGTACAACTATCTTAGAAAAATCCTTAATGAATCGCCTATAGTACCCAGCTAACCCTAGAAAACTTCTAACTTCCATAGCTGATTGTGGGACTTTCCATTTGGTGATTGCTTCCATTTTGGAGGGATCTACGTGAATACCTTCGTGATTCACCATGTGCCCTAAAATTGCACCTCTTGGAGCCAAAATTCACACTTGGAGAATTTGGCATAAAGCTTCTCTTTTCTTAACAAAGTTAAGAGTGCATGTAGATGTTCACAGTGCTCGTCCTGGCTTTTGGAATAAATAAGTATATCATCGATGAAGACAATTACAAATTTATCAAAATACGGTTACAGATCCTATTCATCATATCCATAAATGCTGCAGGAGCATTTGTTAATCCAAAGGGCATAACTGTAAACTCGTAATGACCATACCTAGTTCTGAAAGCGGATTTAGGTATGTCTTCTTCTTGTACCTTCAATTGATGGTATCCGGAGCGTAAATCTATCTTCGAGAAATATCTAGCTCCCTGAAGCTGATCGAAAAGATCATCAATCCTAGGTAATGGGTATCGATTCTTAATTGTAACTTTATTCAATTCCCTATAATCGATACACATTCGCATCGAACCATCTTTCTTTTTCACAAACAACACTGGTGCTCCCCAAGGGGATGAACTAAGTTGTATAAACCCTTTGCTTAGTAATTCATCAAACTGCTTTTTCAATTCTAACATTTCAGTGGGTGCTAACCGATAAGGCGCCTTGGCTATCGGTGTAGTTCCAGGAATTAGATGAATTCGAAATTCCACTTCCCTATCGGGTGGTAATCCAGGTAGTTCTTCTAGGAATATAGCCGAGTATTCTGATACTACTGGAATGTCCTTAAGTTCTTTACTTTTGGTATTGACAACTACCGAAACCATATATGCTATTCCCTGTTTTCTTGAATAACTGGCCACTTTCATGACTGAAATGAATTTCATTGGCTTTCGTAGCTTATCTCCTGTAACCATAATTATTTCTCCTGTGGGTGTATGAATTTCTATGGAATTCTTATCACAAAGGATTCGAGCATGGTTGGCTACTAACCAATCCATTCCTAACACAATATCGAATCCAGCTAAGTTCATGGGTAACAGGCTTGCAGAAAATTTATGACCTGAAAGTTCTATTTTACCTTCCTGCAAGACTCGATCTATGCTAACAGAGTTACCGTCGGCTGTTTCTATGGTATAAATCTGTCTAAGTTTGGTTAAAGGTAACTTAAGAGCTTGGCAGAACGAAGTATTTATAAAACTTTGGTTTGCACCAGAGTCAAATAATACTTTCGCATAAACGTTGTGAACTAGGAACGTACCCGCTATCACATCCGGAATCAGATCTGCTTCTTGTGTAGTCAACTGGAAGGCTCTTGCATTCTTCTTGGTGGTTCCTTCTGTAGGTTTAGCCTTGTTGTCAGCTGGTTTGACCAGTTTAGGGCAGTCTGGTCTAAAATGTCCAGCTTCTCCACAGTTGAAGCAGATGGTTGATTTCTTCCTTTGGAAATCTTCTTCTCGATGCCCTGGAATTTTGCAGAAAGTGCAATACCCTTTACATTTTCCAAAATGCTTCCTTTTGCAGGTACTGCAAAAGGGAACAGTGGAGGATTGCCCAATTCCTCTTTTCCTGAAGTTGTTACTAACCTTACCCCCTCTGAATCCTTGGGTAATTTTCTGAGCCAATTCCTTCTTTCTGTTTTCTTCTCGCGTGCGTACCAGTCCATCGGTCAAGGTATTGGCTAATTCCAGTGCATCGTCAATTGTGCGGGGTCTCGCAGCTTTGACGATATCGCGGATCTCGCTAATTAAACCCCAAATGTAGCGAGAAGTAAGTATTGGCTCTGGCGAAGCCAGGGTTGGCACAATTCTGGCATACTCGAAAAATTTCGAAGTATAACCTCGACAGTCAACATTCACCATTCGGTGGCTCAGGAACTTGTTTGCCATTTGTTCCTTTTCATATTCGGGACAAAATTTTCTTTCCACCAATTGTCTAAATTCTTCCCAATTCATAGCATAAGCCAAGTCACTTCCCTTGGCTTGCAATACCGTATTCCACCACTCTAATGCCTCTTTCTTAAAAAGGTGAGAAGCATACATAACTTTATCTTCCTCCGCGCATTTACTTATTTTAATTACTGCTTCAGTTTTCTCTAACCAACGCAGTGCGGCTGTTGCCCCTTAAATTCAGCTGGTTTACAGGCATGAAATTCCTTGTAAGTGCAACCAGGTGTTGCAGCTTTCATTCGTTTGAGTATTGGGGCTTGAATTAAGTTGTCGTTATTGCCTCCTCCGTTAACACTATTACTGAAATTACCGTTGCGCGTGCGTTTGCTGGGGTGAGCTTGTGAAGGCTCAACAGGACTTTTAACTGCAGCAACGATTGCCGGAATAGCGTTAACTATTCCCTGAGCGACGATGTTTTCTATATCTTGCCGATTTAGAAAGTGATCCTCGTTATTGTTTTTCGATGGATTGACTTCATTAACTGGTTCATTAACAGCGTGTTCCATCTGAATGTTTATTATTTAGTAATTATCACAGGCTAATATTTAGTACAAACATTTAGGTATAACTGTACAATCAGATAAAAATATAGTGAACATTTCGACTTTTATATATATATATATATATATATATATATATATATATATATATATATACATGTCTATTACAGATTACAACTAGATTTCAAAATATACTAGGGTTGTGCATTATTTTAGTCTAGCTAGGAATATTATACTCAGCAGGCTTCTATATAAGATTTATTCTATCTCCTCTTACTAAGTTGTTTATCTTAATGGGCAAAGTTTTTGGCTCATAGATGATATGAGTGCTAGTACTGGGTCAGGGTGTTGAGATCTAATTTTATTGGTTGGTTCGGGTTTGGCAGTTTAACTTAATTAAAAGTTAACATTTACTGCTGTAGTGGCTAACATATAGAGGTTTGCCCATTGTTCATCCAATTCATCTTCCCATGGTGGGTTATTGCCTATTTCCTGAGTTTCCTTATTAATTATCACTCCTTTTGCTTGTGACTTCTCTGCTTTTTCTTGACTTTTTCTAATAATCCAACGTCTTTTCTTAGCAGTAAGTGGTTTCTCAAAGTGTGCCTTACGAATAAATATTCCTTCCTTAGTATCTGCTGAGTATCTTGAGGAATTTGATTGAGATGAGATTCCCTTATCTTCTGGTGAACTATCTAGTTGACGATAGATGTCCGAAATTCTTTGCTTACCCATGTTGTAAATTAACAAATAGTCAAATATCACAAAAACACATAATCATACTAACACGTATAGTCAAAATTGTCGACTTTGCGACTATCAAATTTTATATATTTTAGTAGTATGCATCCGTACACACTGATTATCTTACAGAAGTTCTATTTTAAGTTATTTTACAAGATTATATTATTTATTATTTTATTATTATTAAACAACCACACCACACAACCACATACCGTCCCTGTCAGCTGGCACTTTAGAAACGACGTTCCCTCTCGTCGTACTTCCAGGAGATCTGCTCTCCCACTTCCTGGATTCTATTTCCTGCATCTATCAGCTCCTCGCCATAGTGGCGGAGTTCAGCCAAGTTCTCATTGCTCATTGGTGGGTTTGGCGTAGGCTCCGAGTCGAATTGAGGGAAAAAGGTGTTAGGGTTATTCAAGAGGTTCTGAAATTGCCAGTCAGTGGTCCACCATTCTTCCAGCTCTCCTTGTAGAGGTTGGGGGTTAACAATGGGATCTGGGATAGCAGGCTCTAAATCTACTAGGAGTTGTGATTCAACTGGGTAATAGAAAAAGTCTTCATAGGCAGGTCCGATGAGGTCACTAAGTGCCAGTTTACGATCTAACTCCTCCCATGATGGCATTTCCTGGGCTTGCCCAGAACTTTCCCCAATCTCTATCCCTTTTCCCTTATCCTTGGGGTCCTCAGCCTTTTTAACTTTCGCTTTCTGTACCGTTGGTCTTTTTCTACGCACAAGCCTCCAGCCTACAAACATTCTTCTCTTTTCCACCTTTGGTTTATCCTGGGGTTGGGCCTGAAATACCATTGGCTCTTCAACATCATCCTGGTAGCCCGTGAAAGTGTCGGTAGTATCCATATCTGTGGTATGGATAGTAAAGTTTTGTAGGGCTTCTGACAGTTCATTTATGCTGTTAGCACATGATGTGTGTCGGTGTGTATATAATTTAGATATATAATTAAGCCCTTTTTACACCTTTAGCCAAGTTTTAAATTTATAAAACACGATATTCACTAACACTAAACACACATATGGGCAAGTGCACCCATCGTGGACGTAGTATAGTGTTGGTAAGATACCGAGGTCGTCCAAGGACACAAGAGCTTTTAGTACCGGTATCCTCAACGTCTAATCAAATCAAAAAGTTAGAAAAATGTTTTTAAACTAAGAAAATAAAAACTAACTAAACGCTGAAAAATAAAAATAAAATAAAAACAGATAGACAAGATGAATCACTTGGATCCGACTCGTGTATTAGTATAACCTTTGATTATTTTCGCACTTTTGCACTTGTTTAAGAGATTATCTTAGTTATTGTAGTAGGCCCCTCTTTTGAAGGCGACGTTACCCTCAACCCAGTAGTTTGAGTCAGCAAGGATACAATCCTAAAGGGTTGGATTATTGGAAGATAATGAATTAATTTATTAATGCAAATTGTGGTAGGCCCCGCTTTTGGCGGTGACGTTACCCTCGGCTAAGTAGTCTGAGTCAGCAGGGATACAGTCCTAAATAGCCGGGTTATAGTATTAATAGTAGTTAACTTACGAGGGGGTCAAAGAGTTTGGATCCCCGCCATCCAATACCTATGGGCATTGAAGGAGATCCTACTAAATTTGACCCAGATCCCTTGCAGGACCTCTAAACGCTGAACAAGGGCAAGACCCTTACCAAACCGTTCCCTTAACCCCCGACCAGGTAGCCAACATACCTCCATATAGACCGTGGAGATATGAATGGTGAAAATCTTTTATTTTATATAGACAGTAAAATAATGCCAAGACACCACGGACAAACGATAAGGAAAGATCACCTTCAACATAAGCAACTAGTTATTAAAGTCATTAATACAAAACCAAATAAAAAGTGCAAAAGATTAAAAATAAAAAGTATTATACTAAACACTTGTCTTCACCAAGTGATGTAAGAGACTTAGGCAAACATGGCCTTGATTGTCAAGAACTCTTACTATCAATCTTGGATCCCGAGACGACTCACACACTCTACGATGGACAATGGATGATGGTGGTGGATGATGGTGGTGGATGATGGTGTTATGGTGGTGGTGGGTGGTGGATGAAGTGTGAGAGAGGTGGTGTGCCAAGGGATGAGTTGGAATGAAACCAAGCACTCCTATTTATAGGCTGAACAGAAGGCTGGGCACGGCCCCGTGACCGCTGGACACGCCCCCGTGCCTGTCTGACACTCTCTCTCTTCATTAATTGTAATTCGCAATTACAATTAATGCGCCTGCTGTACTTTCGCCACACCCCCGTGCTCACTGGACACGGCCCCGTGGTGGGCAATAAAAGCTTCTACAGGTTTGTCTTTTCTGCTGCTTCTTGGGCACGGCCCCGTGCTGGCTGAGCACGGGGCGTGTTCAGGCTTCTGTTTTCTCTTCTTCGCTTGGGAGGATGCCGTTGAGGGTTCGGGCAGTCTACTTTTATTCCTTTTCTTGTATTTATGTTAGAATTAGCTGTCTTTTTGCTTCCTTTGTGAATTTGAGCTTATTTCATCCTGAAAATACAAAAGGAAGACAAAAACACTCTTTTTCCAACATTAGTACTTAAAAAGGGTTAGTTTTATACCTTATTTGATGTAATTTATATGTTGCATTTTACACACATCAAATACCCCCACACTTGAACTTTTGCTTGTCCTCAAGCAAAACTCTTTAAATGTGGCTTACACTCCCAAATGGAATGGGTAGAAGAGAAGGTTTTTGGCTTGTCATAGAGTGTCGGGAATCCAAGATCTTTTTGGGTTTTATTTTTATTTATTTACAATCCTATTCGTTATGATTTATTTAGAACGTTTCATAGGATAAATTACTTATTTGGGCATAACATGCCTTTTTAAAATTCCATATATATACAAGTTCACATACCTCACGGGAGAAATCACTCAACACTCGGCTGAAGGTGTATTTTTTTGTGAATCACTCGAGAGCGGCATGGAACTTACGCCTTCCATAGGCTTGCCAAGCAATCAATCCTCCTCCTTTTTAACTTTATACCTTTGTAAATATCAAGAGGACTTTTTGGGTGAAGGGTTAGGCTTGGGCTAAAGGTGGGTGGTTGGGTTAGTGGTTAGTAAAAGGGCGAAAAGCGTAAAAAGCGTCGGTTTTCGTAACACATTTTGTTTTTAGTGACTTTTTATTTTGAAGTATTTCTCCAAACAAGCTTTTGTTTGTATAGCTTTGTTTGTTTTTAACTTCATCGTCATTTTTTTTAGTCACATAAAAGAACGAGCTTGCGAAAAACCGAGCTTGTTACTAAAATAAAGGGTGAAAAATAAAAAGGGTTTTTGGTGGGTAAAAAGGGTTTAGGGTAAAGAAACGAAAGGTTTAGGCTCAAAGGGGTTAACTAGGGGGATTTTTTTGGGTTGGTGGTAAAAAAAATTGAAAAATAATGGTGTAGAAAAAAATTTGTTAGTCCTAATGCCTCCATCATTTACTTACTTGTGTTTAAGTTGGTAAGGACCGGGAATGAATCGTCGTGGCAAGTTCTAGAGTTGTAAGAACCAAGCGGCTTATACACACAAGAAACGAAAAATGAGCATTTAGTCTAAAGATGTAAATTTGTATGCTCTATAAAGGCTCAAAACTCGCTTTTGTGGGAATGGGTTTTTAATGTGATCAAGTATATATAATCAAATTTTAACTAGACTTGATATGCCATTTCATAATTTTCTTATGTTGGTTCTTGTTATCCCGACGCTCTCGGTTGTAAATTTTATAAAAATATAACCTTATTAATCTTGGGATTCCTAACTTAAACTTCAGACAAGTAAAAAGAAAAAATGAATTTTTTTTTGAAAAAATTTGGGGTGTTTAGCGGTTCCAATAGAGTTTTGTGTAAGGCTTGTTGTTAGGACTTGCAAAATTTCAAAGTGTTAGCTTCCCCCCCCCCCCCCACACTTAAATTACACATTGTCCTCAATATGTCCCAAAAATAAATTTTTAGGTTGATTGGATGTGTAATGTGGTGTTAAAAAGCAAAGATTTATGTTACTGGCAGTCTGCACACGGCCCCGTGTTCGCTGGACACGACCCCGTGGTGAACTGCCAGTATCGAAAACTTACAGAAGTTGAACACGGGGGCGTGTTGGTTAGACACGGCCCCGTGTCTGGCAAATAATTGCAGGTCAGTAACCAAACAGCAGGTCTGGGAGATGAACACGGGGGCGTGTCGGCTGGACACGTCCCCGTGTGGACAGTCTGTGAGCCTGAAAAACAGGTTTCGTCTCCCGGTTTCTCCATTTTGGGCCTGTAAGTGCTAAGGTTTAGCACTCTAACCCTTGATTTGTACCTGTTTCATCACTCAATACCACACCAAGCAAACATAAAACATCCTACATTACCATAGTTAATTGTCTCCAAGCATAGAGTAAAAGAAAAATAAAACGGAAATAAAAAGTAGTCAAGGAAAGTAAATTGTTCAACAAGTGGCACGCAGGTCATAAATTGTTCGATAGAAAAGGGTACTTAAACCTGTGGGCTCACCACCAACCTGCTCCTTGTTCCTTTTAAGCCTCCTACTACATGTCTTCATTGCTATCCTCACCTCCACCCCCATGCCCCGCCATATACTCCCGGATGCTACCGATATCATCTTGTATATCATTGATGTTGCGCTCAATAGCCCCGACCCGGTGGTATGTGTTGTTGGCGAGATTGTAGGTGTTCCTGGTGCACATGAGGTTTTCCTGCAAAAGATCATGTAAACTTTGAAAGTTAGGAAAACCGCCTCCTTGTGAGGAGGATTAACCCGGATTGCCATGGGGTTGGTACTGGTATTGGGGAGGTGGTGCATGAAGAACTAGGGCCTCCTGTGGGTTCCATGCATAGCCTTGCGTTCTTTGGAAGCTCACCGTCCCGTCTTCCGCCTCATAAAGCAAGTTCATGGCTCGGCAAATGTGGTAGTCAACTCGTCCCGACCATGGACTTCTTTCAAAGGACCTTGGAATGTTCGTGAAGTGCTTGAAAAGACGGTACACCCATCCCCCAAAGAAGATAGGTGTTGGAGCGCGAGCAAGGCGATTGAGATGCATGTTTCGCAACAGGAGATATGGAACATCGAGAGGCTTCCGGTTGTGGATGCAGTGAAGGACAACCAAATCTTTCAACCCCACAACGCCACTACTGTCGTGACGCTGGTTCAGCGAGTAGGTGAGGAGCCTGTGAATATAGCGGTATAGCGGGTCCCTTAGTTTGGTAACCTTAGTGCTGCTAGGGTTGTAGATTCCTTCACCAATTTGAGCCCATGCGGCTTGACGTTCGGTCTCGTCCAAGTCTCGTAATCCCCCAGTGTTTTCCTCATTTCCCGATTCCTCTTCACCGTATAGTCCTATTATAGATCCAAACTGTGCCATGGAGATTGAGTACTTTGTCCCGCCACACCGAAATGCGACCCCTTCATTGTCAAACGGGTCACACCTCGAATTGAAAGCGAAAGTACTGTAAAACTCCATTATGCATTGATGCACCGACCGAAGCCGAGTGTTCAATGCAACTGCTAGTGGCCCTATCACGATGTTGTTGAATCGGTCTAGTTGGTTCACCATGGTTAACAAGTCCGTACATGCTCGCCTAGGGTACTCCTCGGGTCTTGTTTGGAGTATCTCATATCGTGCCCTAGCATCGAGTTCGCTTGCATTGAACCTTGTGAACTTTGACATCTGAAAGAATACACCAAAAGTTAGTACGAAACAAAGAAATTTTTAAAGAAACTGCAAACAGTGGGCTTGACACGGCCCCGTGTTCAGCGGACACGGCCCCGTGTCCAGGCGTCTGTAACCTAAAAACTTCATTTTTCGTCCCGGTTCTGAAAAACTGAAAATTTTTAGCCAAATAGCTGCGGTTTCCCCCGAAAATGAAACCCTAAGTGTCGTTTTTCCCAAAACAAACCGTTTACCCTTCCAATTTTGTCTTTTTCGGTGCAAAAACAAGGGTTTGGGGTTTTAGTAGGAAATCGAACGAATCTATCAACAATACATGTTTATTTACTTTCTACTACACTAATCTAAACTACTACTAACAGATTGCATCAAAAATTTGAAGTTCGATCCGGATGAACACGAAGAACCCTAGATTTTTCCCCAATTTTTGATGTTTTAACTACATGCAAGTAACTAATCTAACTACTAAAGATGATAGAATCATACCTTGATGTTGTTAAACGTGGTAGTGACGTCGGAAATCTGCGGAAAATCGCCTGGAACCAGAGCGTTTTCGGCAAAACGGGGCGTGTGGAATGAGGTAACTGTTGTGAAAAGAGGGTTTTATCCCGACAGTCGCCTCGACACGGCCCCGTGTCCAGCGGACACGGTCTCGTGCCGAGCAAGGTTTTTAAATTTTTTTTTTGTGCTCGTGTGCATGCCCCTTTTTCCGAAAATGGTTAGAAGACTTACCGGTTTTTGACGTACACTTGCCTGTTCGTAACATGTCGGGTATGATGTTGAGTTTATTCGTTAACCGTTTGAAGCGAGATTTCCTCTTCCTCATCCTCAATGGATCCTCGGTAGAGTTTTAGCCGTTGGCCATTGACTTTAAATGGTATCCCATTTCGAGCTTTAATTTCTACTGCACCGTGAGGAAAAACATGGGTGACGGAAAAAGGTCCTGACCACCTAGATTTTAGTTTACCAGTAAATAATCGAAGTCGTGAATTAAACAATAGAACTTGATCTCCTACCCGAAATTCATTAGACTTAATATATTTATCATGTAAATTTTTCATTCTTTCCTTATAAATTTCGGAGTTAGAATATGCATAATTCCTTAGTTCGTCTAATTCATTCATTTGACAAAATCGATTTTTACCGGCAGTTTCTAAGTCTAGGTTTACATTTTTTATTGCCCAGTAGGCTCTGTGAGCTATTTCTACTGGCAAGTGACAACTTTTTCCATAGACGAGCTTATATGGGGTCGTGCCTATAGTGGTTTTATAAGCAGTTCGAAAGGCCCATAACGCATCGTCTAATTTGTCGGCCCATTCCTTTTTATTTAGTCCTACGGTTTTTTCAAGTATTCGTTTTAAACCTCGATTAGTCACTTCGGCTTGCCCATTTGTTTGAGGGTGATACGCTGTTGAGACCCGGTGATAGACCCCATACCTTGTTAATATTTTTTCGAGTTGATGATTGCAAAAATGAGTACCTCTATCACTTATCAAAGCTTTTGGTGTCCCGAAACGAGAAAATAATTTTTTTCAGAAATTTTACCACTACTCTTCCATCATTCGTTGGAAGAGCTTCGGCCTCCGCCCATTTAGACAAATAATCGACTGCCACAAGTATATATTTGTTTCCTTTTGACGGTGGGAAAGGTCCCATGAAATCGAGTCCCCACACATCAAAGATTTCACAAACGAGAATGCCATTTTGAGGCATTTCGTTTTTCGAAGAAATATTACCTGATCTTTGGCAAGCATCACATGTCTTTACAAGGTTTTGTGCATCCTTGTAAATGGTTGGCCTATAAAACCCTGAATCAAATACCTTTCGTGCGGTACTCGCGGCACCATGATGTCCTCCGTATGGACCTTCATGACAATGACGGAGAATTCTTCGTGCTTCATTACCATGGACACACCTTCGGATGAGCTGGTCGGCACACATTTTGAAAAGATAAGGGTCTTCCTAAAAGTAATGCTTTACATCAGCAAAGAATTTCTTTCTTTGATGATGCGGCCATCCTTTGGTGAATATACCGCTAGCTAGATAATTAGCATAGTCGGCATACCATGGCTCTTGTCTACTCTCCATCATTTCCAAGGATTCTGTGGGAAATTTCTCGTTGATTTGCTCGTCCCTGGTCGCTTCCAAAGCTGGGTCTTCTAGGCGTGAGAGATGATCTGCAGCAGTGTTTTCTGCTCCTCTTTTGTCCTTGATTTCGATGTCGAATTCTTGGAGGAGTAGAATCCATCTGATCAAACGGGGTTTTGCGTCTTGTTTCTTGAAGAGGTACCTGATAGCTGCATGGTCTGTATAGACTACAGTTTTAGAAAGAACAAGATAAGAACTGAATTTATCAAAAGCAAACACCACTGCTAGTAATTCTTTTTCTGTAGTTGTATAATTTTCTTGTGCATCATTAAGCGTTTTACTAGCATAATAGATTGGGTGGAAATGCTTTTCTTTTCTTTGTCCCAAGACTGCTCCAACGGCAAAGTCACTTGCATCACACATGATTTCGAAAGGGAATTTCCAATCGGGCGCTATCATGATAGGTGCATTGACTAGCATTTCTTTGAGGGTTAGAAATGCTTGATTGCATTCCTTGTCAAAGATGAAAGGTGCATCTTTTTCAAGTAATTTTGTTAGAGGTCTTGAAATTTTCGAAAAGTCTTTGATAAACCTTCTATAAAATCCAGCATGCCCTAAGAAACTTCTGATTGCTCTTACGGAGGATGGTGGAGGTAATCGAGAAATAGTTTCTATTTTTGCTCGATCAACTTCCATTCCTTCGCTTGAGATTTTGTGACCGAGTACTATTCCCTCTGTTACCATGAAATGGCATTTTTCCCAGTTAAGGGCGAGGTTAGTTTCCTCACATCGGGATAGCATTCGTTCAAGATTATCGAGGCATTGGTCATATGAGTCTCCAAAGATGGAAAAGTCGTCCATGAAGACTTCCATTGTCTTTTCTATCATATCATGGAAAATGGCTACCATACAACGTTGGAATGTTGCAGGTGCATTACATAGACCGAATGGCATGCGTCGATATGCGAAAGTTCCGTAGGGGCATGTGAAAGTTGTTTTCTCTTGGTCTTCTGGTGCTATCGGTATTTGAAAGTAACCTGAAAAACCATCTAAGAAACAATAAAATTTATGACCGGATAGTCGTTCTAACATTTGATCAATGAAAGGCAAAGGAAAGTGGTCTTTCCTTGTCGCTTCATTTAATCTCCTATAATCTATACAAACTCTCCATCCTGTGACGGTTCTTGTTGGTATTAATTCGTTTTTCTCATTAGTTATTACCGTCATACCTCCTTTCTTTGGGACTACTTGGACGGGACTTACCCACGGACTATCGGAGATAAGGTAGATTAGTCCGGCGTCAAGTAGCTTGATGACTTCATTTTTAACCACTTCTTGCACATTAGGATTCACTCTTCGTTGTGGTTGAATTACTGTTTTGTAGTCATCATTTATTAAAATTTTGTGCGTGCACATGGAAGGACTTATTCCTTTAATATCTACAAGCTTCCAAGCGATCGCGTTTTTGTGTTTTTTAAGTAGATTAACTAATTTCTCTTTTTCTATGTTACTTAATTTAGAAGAAATAATTACAGGTAAACTACCATCTTTGTCTAGAAAAGCATATTCCAAACCTTTAGGAAGTTCTTTGAGCTCAATAGGTGGGTCTTTAGAAGACACCTTATTTTGTGGCTCATCTAGATCAAGAACCTTAAAGGTTTGTTCTATGGCGATCTCTTCTTCGACAAAGTGGTCATCTTCCTTAGTTGTATCGGGTGGTTCAGCTTCATCTTCAATTAGGGGGTCATTATTGCCAAAAGGATACTTCATTGAACGCTCAAGATCTATGCTCCTTTTGAATGCCCCTAACTGAAGAGGTAGATTGTTGAATTTCCGGTTTTTCAAAGCTTTATGAGTTTGTACAAAAGGTTTTCCCAAGACTAGAGGAGCGTCATCAAGGATAACAAAGTCGGTTGGGACTACCATTTGATTTGTTTGAACCAAAACATCTTCAACTACACCGATTGATTTTATCACTTTTCGATCGGATAGAAAAATGGGTATTTGAAGTGGAGTAAAGTCACTACTACTTAATTTTTCAAAAATGTAGTTAGGCATTATGTTAACACAAAGATCTTTATCAATGGTGATATTACTAATAAATGAATTTTGAAAGAAACATGGAACCGGTGTAATGTTAATTTCAAAAGGATCTTCTTTTATTAGCGAAGTTTGATCATTAGTTAACTTAACACTCACTATTTCTTTGATTTTAGCACTAGTGTTTAACTCTTTTAAAAACTTGGCATGAGGGGTTACTAAACAATGATTTTCGAAAGTAGGTGACAAGAGATTAATTTCTTCAAAATTAGACTCTTCTTGAATTTTAACATTATCGGACTCACCTTTTTCGTTGTTTAACTCATGTGTCAGTTTTTCACTTTCTTGTTCTTCCATTTTTACATTTTCAACTATCTCTACGTTATTATTACAGTTTAATTCTTCTCTTGCGCGGGATTCCTCTTCCCTTGCGCGAGATTCTTTCATGTAACGTTCGATAGTTTTAATGTGTTCTAATATCCTATTGGTCACTTCGGTGAGAGAAAAAAATTTGGATCCTTAAAGCTTGAATCCGGTTGTTCGATCCTTGGCTCCTCATAGTACTCATATGAAGTAGATAGTTCACACCATTGTTCTTCATTGTAAGTATATGATGGGTAAGGGTCGAAACTTTGTTCTTCATAGTACTCATATGAGGTGGGTTGTTGACGCCATAGTTCCTCATAATAAGAGTATGAAGGTGGTGGCTCATATCTTGAGTCTTCAAAGTATGAGTATGAAGGTTCATACCTTGGTTCATCAAAATATGAGTATGAGGGAGGAGGTTCATACCTTTGGTCTTCATAGGGTGTGTATGAAGTTGATGGCTCGTACCTGGGCTCCTCATAATGGTTGTATGAATTGGATGGTTGATATGAGTTATTATATTGAACCGAGCGTGTGTTACGACAATTAGTGCAATAATTACCCCTATAATCATCCTCATCATAGGTGTAGTTGTAACCTCCTGAGTATTGATCCATAAGAATCACTCAACAGACCACAACTGAGTCTCGGGACCAGAAAACAAAAACAAAGATGGAAACAGAAGCTGGACACGGCCCCGTGTTGGGTGAACATGGCCCCGTGTTCAGGGTCTGTATCTGGGCGTTTTAATTAAAGTTACTGGTCACGTTGGACACGGGGGCGTGTTCAGTGGACACGGCCCCGTGTTCAGACTCTGTATCTGGGTATCTAACTAAAAATATGCAGCACGGGGGCGTGTTCAGCGAGCACGGCCCCGTGTTCAGGCTACTGTAAATGCAAACTAAACTAAAATGCAGAAAAATGTGCGCGTATTTTAAAAAGGTTTTGAAAAACTGATTAGGCCGTCGATTTTAAGCTTTCTTAAAATCCTTGTGTCCCCGGCAACGGCGCCAAAAACTTGATGTGTGTCGGTGTGTATATAATTTAGATATATAATTAAGCCCTTTTTACACCTTTAGCCAAGTTTTAAATTTATAAAACACGATATTCACTAACACTAAACACACATATGGGCAAGTGCACCCATCGTGGACGTAGTATAGTGTTGGTAAGATACCGAGGTCGTCCAAGGACACAAGAGCTTTTAGTACCGGTTTATCCTCAACGTCTAATCAAATCAAAAAGTTAGAAAAATGTTTTTAAACTAAGAAAATAAAAACTAACTAAATGCTGAAAAATAAAAATAAAATAAAAACAGATAGACAAGATGAATCACTTGGATCCGACTCGTGTATTAGTATAACCTTTGATTATTTTCGCACTTTTGCACTTGTTTAAGAGATTATCTTAGTTATTGTAGTAGGCCCATCTTTTGAAGGCGACGTTACCCTTAACCCAGTAGTTTGAGTCAGCAACGATACAATCCTAAAGGGTTGAATTATTGGAAGATAATGAATTAAGTTATTAATGCAAATTGTGGTAGGCCCCGCTTTTGGCGGTGACGTTACCCTCGGCTAAGTAGTCTGAGTCAGCAGAGATACAGTCCTAAATAGCCGGGTTATAGTATTAATAGTAGTTAACTTACGAGGGGGTCAAAGAGTTTGGATCCCTGCCATCCAATACCTATGGGCATTGAAGGAGATCCTACTAAATTTGACCCAGGTCCCTTGCAGGACCTCTAAACGCTGAACAAGGGCAAGACCCTTACCAAACCGTTCCCTTAACCCCCGACCAGGTAGCCAACATACCTCCATATAGACCGTGGAGATATGAATGGTGAAAATCTTTTATTTTATATAGACAGTAAAATAATGCCAAGACACCACGGACAAACGATAAGGAAAGATCACCTTCAACATAAGCAACTAGTTATTAAAGTCATTAATACAAAACCAAATAAAAAGTGCAAAAGATTAAAAATAAAAAGTATTATACTAAACACTTGTCTTCACCAAGTGATGTAAGAGACTTAGGCAAACATGGCCTTGATTGTCAAGAACTCTTACTATCAATCTTGGATCCCGAGACGACTCACACACTCTACGATGGACAATGGATGATGGTGGTGGATGATGGTGTTATGGTGGTGGTGGGTGGTGGATGAAGTGTGAGAGAGGTGGTGTGCCAAGGGATGAGTTGGAATGAAACCAAGCACTCCTATTTATAGGCTGAACAGAAGGCTGGGCACGGCCCCGTGTCCGCTGGACACGCCCCCGTGCCCGTCTGACACTCTCTCTGTTCATTAATTGTAATTCGCAATTACAATTAATGCGCCTGCTGTACTTTCGCCACGCCCCCGTGCTCACTGGACACGGCCCCGTGGTGGGCAATAGAAGCTTCTACAGGTTTGTCTTTTCTGCTGCTTCTTGGGCACGGCCCCGTGCTGGCTGAGCATGGGGCGTGTTCAGGCTTCTGTTTTCTCTTCTTCGCTTGTGAGGATGCCGTTGAGGGTTCGGGCAGTCTACTTTTATTCCTTTTCTTGTATTTATGTTAGAATTAGCTGTCTTTTTGCTTCCTTTGTGAATTTGAGCTCATTTCATCCTGAAAATACAAAAGGAAGACAAAAACACTCTTTTTCCAACATTAGTACTTAAAAAGGGTTAGTTTTATACCTTATTTGATGTAATTTATATGTTGCATTTTACACACATCAGCACACATGAAGAAACACACAAATTTCTAAGTTAAAATTTTGTAAACTAAAATTTCACGGAATCATGGAATAGCAATCAGAAAAATTAAGTATTTTTTAAATACTTAAGTGGCTTAAATCAGTGGCTCTGATACCACCTTTTTCTGTCACGGCCCGCGTCCCGGTTTTACCCGGTCCAGAAGCCGCGGGACAGAAACCCGTGGTATTTATTATCGGATTTGACAGCGGAAGTTTTAATAGAATCTTTAAACTTGAAAATGCCCGATTATTTTATTTCATAATTTGAGACGAACCCCGTAATTTACAATAGAGGAATTTCACGAGGAAATTCCCTGCTTTACAAAACATGTTTATTTATTTAACTGAGCCACCACTTCAAGCTAGATTAGTGCTCCGTAGCACTTTTCCTTGATTCACAGGAGGTCACCTGAAACATGTTTTAAAAACATTTTTGTCAGCGGGGAAATACTGGTGGGTCACTCAAATTTGATAAAACGACACATAGCTATTAATTACAGTATAAGAGCGATTACAATGGCTTTTATCTTATTTTTATCTGGCGCCGTGTCACACCCTGGTGACGATGGTCATACCACTATTGGGTCCTTTCACCCAAGTAGTGATGATTATCACTGTTAGGTTGATGAACCTAACCGTGAGAGATTAGTAATGTGCACAATACCCCACTAGCCAGTGATTCAAGATAACCACGACTTAATCCCTGTAATTATGACTTTGAAAATAATTTGAGGTATTGTAAAACAATTTTAATAAAAAGAGAATGACTCACATTGCAAGTTGAAACGTGCAGAGTTTAGCCTACTGATAAGCTTGATAACTTAATTTAAACAACAATGCACATGAACTAGGTCAATAACTAATACAACATTTACGATAACTCATGAGATTGAAACCCTCACAACGAATGACAAAGTGCAATACTTAAATGTCCATCGAATTCATGACAAATGACAAAGAATATCCCTAATGTGAGCAGCACTTAAACATCCATCGGATAGTTTCAATCGATTGGACATTGAATCGTAGCAGCGATCGAGTTATTACCCTTGATCGTAGCAGCGTTTTGCTATTTTGAAAGTGAAATTCGAGCATAATATGAGTGATTTTGAGAGTTTTTGCGAGCACAGACGAAAGCCCCATGCATGGGCTATTTATAGCGAGAAAACGGGTTTTACGCGGCTCGCGTAACCCCACTCTTAAACTTACGCGGCCCGCGAGTGGCCCTAGTCTACGTGTAGGCTGTGTCTATCACGAGTAAGTGTGCCAGGTGGACAACACGTGGCCCGGATGCTTATCCGGTCAAAATTCAAGTTGACGCGGCCCGCGTAAGAGCTGCTTATAGTTTTCGCGGCCCGCGAGCAGACCAAATTTCATGTTTTCTTGGTTTTTCATGCATGTTCGGGTTTTAGGGGTCCGGGTTTTCACTTGAGTCGTTTAGGGAGATTTTTGCAGTCCTTGCAGAAACCCTAGATGAAACAAAACCTAAACAGAGGAAGTAGATGGCGGCAGCGAGGAGGAGGACGGTGATGGCAGAGGAGATGTAACTGCGGCATGTGCGGTGGCCGGAAGTGGAGGAGAAAGGTAAGAGGATGAAGATTTGTGCTGGTTAAGGAGATGAATTAGATGGCGACAATGATATTAGAGAGAGAGAATAAAGAGAGGGGTGTTTAGAGAGAGAAATAGTGCTGACTTTTGTGCATATTTTTATTTTATTTATATATATTAATGCTTAAAATGACCATTTTACCCCTGAGAAAAAGGACAAAATAGCAGCATTTAATTTGACAAATATGACCTGATTTATTTTTGGACCAAAATGACAATAAAAGTGAAACCACAGGGACCCAGAAACAAAAGGTTTCAAATTTGGACTAAAATAGCAAAAGTGACCAAACCTTAGTGACCAAAATGACAGTTTACTCTTTTATTTATTAAATTAACTTTTACATTCTTATGCAAGACATTTATTTGTAATGCGCTGCTGAGAATTTTAGGAAAAAGTCCACCATTTAAAGTGCAAAGTTTGACCATTACATAGTCTAATGCAAATATATAATCTTAGTTAAATGATTGTGAGTAACGATGTAGTCAATTTTTTGTTATAAAATCACAAGGTGTAGACAAGAAATGGTGTAACTTTTACAAGATGTTGAAACGAGAGTTATTGCAATTTTGATGAGACTCAGCATTGTTAAAAGTATCTCATAATGATGGTATTTGTGTTGGGATATAAAACTAAACTGCCATTTTATATATAGAAGAAAAAATATTAAATTAATAAGACAGACTCCATCAACCTTAAAGTCTATCATAATTTATGTATAAGCTTATAATTTGAGAAAATAATGATAATATGATATGATCCCACATATTCAAAATTACAAAAATAAAATCAAGTTTTACTTATTCAATCTGTGTAATACAAGGGTTTTAATCCCATTGTGTGTGTGTGTGTGTGTATATATATGGAGAGGATCATGAGAAAAATAAATATAAATGAGAAAACTAGAAAACTAACTAAAAAAGCCTAAAAAACATTGTAGTTCCAAAAAGTGGATGATCTAGTCACCTAATCCTTGTATACGAACAGACCCTGTTGTGCGGAATCCAACCGGGAAAGCAAACCAATATCGAGATAAACACGAGACAATGATTCAACGTTTACTACATACGATTGTATATATGAGACGAGTTCAGTTTACAAGATAACAATATAAGTTTCACACACACTAAGCTCTCTCACAGTTCTCTCGGTTGTCTGTGTTCTACCCTCTCTACTTTCTGTCTTCAGTGCTGCTTATATAGAGGAAACAGTCGACGAAACAACTTCAGCCGACGAAATCCCTCGACGAAACACCAATGTGGCGAAACAAAATATGTTTTGTCACACTCCCAAGTCGACGAAACATATGTTTCTTCAATAGAGTTTCGTCAACAGCAGGTATAGCAGGAGTTTCGTCACAGCATGGGAAGCAGAAGTTTGGTCATCATCAACAGCAGGAGTTTCGTCATCATCAGAAGCAGGAGTTTCGTCATATATGCAAATGTATGGTTCTTTGTGAATGGTCTACTGATTAGTACTTGATGTCAAATTCTTTGTAATACATGACCATATAATTCACGTTGACCTGTAATCCTTGCATATATATGTTATCTCATAACATCATCATGGTGATGTCATGGTGATGTGGCGTCGGGAAATGGTTCGCGGCTCTCTGTGCTTCGCGTGTCGAACTCTGGGGCGCACAACGGAGGAATGTCGTGACATCGGGCTTGAGCCGAACCTAACCGACTCGAACCGAACCGAGTTGCGTCCACATAAAGTGTATCAACAAACTCCCCCTTGGACGCTACTCATAAGGTTCATCTTCCACGTCTTCCATATCGGAGGATCTTCAAAGCCTTCACGTGTCGTAAGTAGAAGTGTATCAACAAACTCCCCTTTTCATTTAGGAAGTGTGTTAACAAACTCCCCCTTAAAATAAACTCCATTTTCAGCACTTAGATCCTTGAGGTGTTGATGAGTGGTCAGCGGAAACTCGATCATCCTTATCTTTTGAGTGCCTCCATGTCGTGTCTTCATTCCAGAGCTTGTTATCGAAAACGTTCTCTTTGCCTTTAGCTGGTTCGATTGTAACATCTGCACATGCAAGAAAGCTAAACGCATAATGAGAACAAACACTTGGAATATAGTTAACATAAACAAACGACACACATGTGACCATGTTTTCAATCAACTACCGTCCGACAGTTTGAAAGTTTAAAAAATTGTTCAATTTTGGTTTTTTTTTTAACTTTCAAAACTTGCAAATTTCGACCGTTTATGAAGAGTCAGTCGTTTTGGTTTTCGTTCAGGTTTCAGGTAACGAAGACTCGAGTTCCAACATCGGTTAATCAAAAATAAGATAGAAATAAAATATTTTTGGGGTTTTATAAAATTTATATTAAAACACACCTAAAATCTTTTTGGAATTTTGAATATTTCAAATGTAAAGACAGAAAGCAGTAAATAAATATATACAGAGAGGCAGAAACTGAAAGCATTAAATAAATATTTACATACATTCTTTTTGCGAGTTTCGAGGGTAAGAGAATCATATCAGTGTACGGTCACGCCAAAAAGCTCTTGTTGTTCAGTTAGTTAACATTTAGATAAGCATCCTATAACGATTATCGGTATTGTTGTCCACATAAGCTCAACTTATCAGATGTAATCATGGCGAGGGGATACGTTAAGATATGATTTATACTTACTGACCGGTGTTCATCCACACACGACACATTCCCGTATCAAGGTCTGCACGAGGGTTCATCTTATTGGTGAGTATACTATTTATCATCTGTTTTGACGTATATGAAAATGTGAGATACTCACTTATTTTGATTTGAAAACAAGCCCTATGTGAAAGAACTTATTGATGAGGAACTTGGTTTTCATATGCATGAGGGCACGAGAGCAAGTCCGTGAACAGGTCAGTACTAACGTACAGCAAAGAGACGAACTTGACTCCCGGATAACTGTGATATATTATCACTTATTTTGTGGACATGTGATTGTTTATCACTTATTGAGGTCGTATGCAGTATGTACACGTATGTATGGTATCATGGAAGATCTAGACTTCGTCTCCGTTGTTTTCGGTAAAAGAAACAACCATGATACCCAGATGATAAACAACATAAAGACCACATATCTCAGAACCTCGACAATCTATCAAACGAAATTTCGGTACTAAGACCATATGCCAATGAGCGGTTCCCACCTGGTCTTCAGTCGATTTAAGTTTATATCACCCTGCACACTTTAAAATGACTATGAGCCTACCGATACATCTATAGAGCTGCTTATCATTTTTCATTTTAAGGTTCAAAGAGGTTTGGACAGACTACTGATGTACTATCATTTTCTCTTTTTCTCGCCAGGAAACTCATTTTTGTTTTTCTATAGTTTTTGTGTTTTTGAAATTTTTCGATGTTTTTGGATTTTCAAATTTGGATTTACTCCCCCTAAAATGTAAAAACTATGATAAATTAAAAACACAAAGATATTTACAAAAACGATTTTCCGATGTCGGTTTTACTCTTGCTTGACCTTAATGTCGTTTACCAGTAATAAAAAGTCAAATCTTGATTTATCAAATGCTTTGGTAAAAAGGTCGGCACGTTGGTCATCGGTGTGGACCTTAACAACATCGATTAGTCTTTTATCAAAGCAATCACGTATGAAGTGATACTTAATTTCGATGTGTTTGGTCTTTGAATGCTGCACAGGATTTCTAGTGATCTGTAAGGCAGCAGAATTATCAACGAAAATAGGAGTAGTTAAGAATTCAAAACTATAGTCGCGCATTTGTTGTTGGATCCACAGGACTTGGGAGCAACAACTTGAGGCAGCATTGTATTCAGCTTCGCATGTTGATGTAGCGACACAAGTCTGCTTCTTGCACTGCCATGTGACTAGGCGATTTCCTAAAAACTGACATCCAGCCGTTGTGGATTTGCCGTCGATTTTGCATCCGCCAAAATCAGAATCACTGAAAGCGATCAAGTCAAAGTTATTATCCCTAGGGTACCATAGACCGGTGTCAAGACAACCTTTCAGATAACGAAAAATCCTTTTTACAGATGCAAGATGTGAGGCCTTCGGGTTCACTTGATAACTGGCACACAGGCACGTTGGAAACATTATATCTGGTCTTGATACTGTGAGGTACATAAGAGATCCGATCATAGCGCGATAGTATGAAGAGCTAACAACTTCACCCTTCAAGTCAGGATGAATTCCATGATTTTGCTGAAGTGGGGTGGGCGATGTGTCGGACATCTGGAATCGGCTCAAGATGTCATTGACATACTTAGTCTGATGGATGAATATCCCATACTTCGTTTGTTGCACTTGCAAGCCCAGAAAGAAAGTCATCTCCCCCATAGCGCTCATTTCAAATTTCTCCTTCATAACACGCTCGAAATTCCTACACAAAACATCGTTACTAGAACCAAAAATAATATCATCTACATATACCTGTACCAGTAGAAGATCTCCATCCTGTTCTTTGATGAAAAGAGTACAATCGATAAGACCTCTGCGAAATCCATTCTCCAGTAGATAATTAGATAAGGTTGCATACCAAGCTCGAGGTGCTTGATGTAGACCATAGAGAGCTTTGTTCAGCAACCAAACCCGATCAGGATGAATAGGATCTTCAAAACCTGGAGGCTGTTCGACATACACCTCTTCTTCAACCACACCATGTAAGAATGCACTTTTCACATCCATTTGGTTGACCTTGAATCCTTTGAAGGAAGCATAGGCTAGAAAATTCCGAATAGCTTCTAGACGTGCAACTGGTGCATAGACTTCGTTGTAGTCGATCCCTTCAATCTGACGAAAAGCTTGAACGACTAATCTTGCTTTGTTTCAAATAACTACTCCACGGTCATCCTTTTTGCATTTGAAAACCCAACGGGTACCAATCTTCTTGTTGTCCTCAGGTTTCTCAATGAGTTTCCAGACACCTAGCTTCTGGAATTGTTGCAGTTCTTCCTGCATTGCTTCAACCCAAGAATTATCTTTCAAAGCTTCTTTCCAGGATTTTGGTTCTTCTTGTGATACATAACACGTGAAGGACCAATCGTTTTGTTGACCAGATTCTCTAATCGCCGCATACAAGCCTGCATTGTTGTCATTTCGCAACATGTTTCTCATTTGAACGCCACTTTGTACATTACCGATGATATTTTGTTGAGGATGGGTATTGTGAATTCTTGTTTCAGGATTTTCAGGAACTGGAATGTTTGTACCCAGATTGTTGAGATTGAGATCAACAACCAATTCAATACCCTGAACTGGCGAAGAGGATGATGCAGCAGCTTCGGTTGTTTTAGGGGCGTCCATTGGAGGTGTAGCCTCTGAAGTACCATGAACAGCTTCTTGGTCTGCATCGAGAAATTCATCATCCTCTGAAGATTCATTCAGTTCATTAGCATCGTGAAAATCCTCATTGTCGAGAGCATTATTGTTCACTGAAGTTGGTTCTTGATTGTTGACAATAATTGGACGAACCAACGGTGAATCTGTTGCGTTGTCACTCTCGAAAAACATCTTTGCCTCAGCACTTTCTTCGACTTCTTGAATATTGATCGAATTGAAAAAGTCATCGTACTAAAACTTCCATGGTTGACCTGGACATTTGACTGGTAATGTGTGCCGTTGTACCCTGACCTCAGACCATTCCTCGACCCTTTTAGTCTCTAGGTTCCAGACTCTTAAGTTAGGGTTGGCATAACCAAGAAAGTAACCTTCAATTGCCTTTGCCCCAAACTTTCCATTAGGATCGATCATTGTGCAAGGAGCTCCAAACGGTTCAAGATATGAAAAATCTGGTTTCCGTTTGTGAAGAAGCTCGAAGCAGGTCTTGTTGTGTCTTTTGCCTGTAAGGACTAGGTTCAATGTATAACAAGCAAAGGACACAGCTTCTGTCCAGAAGGGAATTGGTAATTGTGACTCTACCAACATCGTCCTAGCAGTTTCGATCAATGTATGGTTCTTGATGTGTGTAAAATGCAACATATAAAACACATCAATTAAGGCATAAAACTAACCCTTTTTAAGTACTAATGTTGGAAAAATAGTGTTTTTGTCTTCCTTTTGTATTTTCAGGATGAAATGAGCTCAAAATCACAAAAGAAGCAAAAAGACTACTAATTCTACCATAAATACAAGAAAAGGAACAAAAGTGGACTGCCCGGACCCTCAACGGCACCTCCCAAGGCAAAGAAGAAGAAACAGAGTCTGAACACGCCCCGTGTCCAGCGAACACGGGGGCGTGCCCAGGAAGCAGCAGAAAAGACAAACCAGTAGAAGCTTCCATTGCCCACCACGGGGCCGTGTCCAGCGAGCACGGGGGCGTGGTGAAAGTACAGCAGGCGCATTAATTGTAATTCGCAATTACAATTAATGAGGAGAGAGAGTGTCAGGCGGGCACGGGGCCGTGTCCAGCGGACACGGGGCCGTGTCCAGCCTTCTGTTCAGCCTATAAATAGAGGAGCTTGGCTTCATTCTCTCTCATCCCTTGGCACACCACCTCTCTCACACCTCATCCACCACCCACCACCACCATAACACCATCATCCACCACCATCATCCATTGTCCATCGTAGAGTGTGTGAGTCGTCTTGGGATCCAAGATTGATCGTAAGAGTTCTTGACAATCAAGGCCATGTTTGCCTAAGTCTCTTACATCACTTGGTGAAGACAAGTGTTTAGTATAATACTTTTTATTTTTAATCTTTTGCACTTTTTATTTGGTTTTGTATTAATGACTTTAATAACTAGTTACTTATGTTGAAGGTGATCTTTCCTTATCGTTTGTCCGTGGTGTCTTGGCATTATTTTACTGTCTATATAAAATAAAAGATTTTCACCATTCATATCTCCACGGTCTATATGGAGGTATGTTGGCTACCTGGTCGGGGGTTAAGGGAACGGTTTGGTAAGGGTCTTGCCCTTGTTCAGCGTTTAGAGGTCCTGCTTGGGACCTGGGTCAAATTTAGTAGGATCTCCTTCAATGCCCATAGGTATTGGATGGCGGGGATCCAAACTCTTTGACCCCCTCATAAGCTAACTACTATTAATACTATAACCCGGCTATTTAGGACTGTATCCCTGCTGACTCAGACTACTTAGCCGAGGGTAACGTCACCGCCAAAAGCGGGGCCTACCATAATTTGCATTAATAACTTAATTCATTATCTTTCAATAATCCGACCCTTTAGGATTGTATCCTTGCTGACTCAAACTACTGGGTTGAGGGTAACGTCGCCTTCAAAAGAGGGGCCTACTACAATAACTAAGATAATCTCTTAAACAAGTGCAAAAGTGCGAAAATAATCAAAGGCTATACTAATACACGTGTCGGATCCAAGTGATTCATCTTGTCTATCTGTTTTTATTTTATTTTTATTTTCAGCATTTAGTTAGTTTTTATTTTCTTAGTTTAAAACATTTTTCTAACCTTTTTGATTTGATTAGACGTTGAGGATAAACCGGTATTAAAAGCTCTTGTGTCCTTGGACGACCTCGGTATCTTACCAACACTATACTACGTCCACGATGGGTGCACTTGCCCATATGTGTGTTTAGTGTTAGTGAATATCGTGTTTTATAAATTTAAAACTTGGCTAAAAGTGTAAAAAGGGCTTAATTATATATTAAAAACATATACACACTGACACGCATCAAGTTTTTGGCGCCGTTGCCAGGGACACAAGGATTTTAAGAAAGTTAGGAATCAACGGCCTAATCATATTTTTTATTTTTCTTTAATTTTTTAGGATTTTTCTTAGATTTTTCAGCTTCTGCAGAGCTCAGCACGGGGCCGTGCCTGGTCGGACACGGGCCGTGCTCAGCAACGTTACTGGCAGTTTTTGTTTTTCAAGTTACAGAAGGCTGACCACGGGGCCGTGCCGGTGCAACACGGGGCCGTGTCCAACTTCCAGTAACTGGGATCTGAAAAACAATCGCTGTAATTCCGACCACGGGGCCGTGTTCGCTCAACACGGGGCCGTGGTGAACCTTCTGACCAACGTTCTTTTCTGTTTTTATTGCAGGACTTGGAACCCGACGCCATCCTCACGTAGTGTATGAGCTCCAGTTCCAATAAAGACATAAAGGAACCGCTAGAAGAACCCGAACGCTTTCTCAGAAAAAGGTTAAAAGCCAAAAACCAAGAGAAGGTTTCGGGTGATCCACCCCCAATGGCGGACCAACGTACCCTTATGGATTATCTACGGCCCACCGTAGGTAATCTAGGCGCCGCTATCAATGCTCCGAATGTCGAAGCCAATAACTTCGAACTTCGACCGCATTTGATACAAATGCTTCAAAACTCCGCAACCTTCCACGGGCTTGCGGACGAGGATCCTCATCTACATATAACTAATTTCTTAGAAATATGTGATACCTTTCGGATCAATGGAGCATCAAACGACGCCATCCGCCTCCGTATGTTTCCATTCTCACTAAAAGACCGAGCGAAAGCTTGGCTCAACACCCTCCCAGCTGGATCGGTAAACACCTGGGATGAACTAGCCCAAAAGTTTCTATATAAGTATTTCCCTCCTTCTAAAACTGCTAAATTAATGGCTGAAATTAATACATACTCACAAGAGGACGGGGAATCCTTATATGAAACATGGGAAAGGTTCAAGGAGCTATTACGCAAGTGTCCCCATCACGGCCTCGCAATATGGCAACAAGTATCCACTTTCTACAATGGATTGTTGCCACACACTAGGCAGACACTTGATTCTAGCTCCAGGGGACTTTTAGGTAATCGACGCCCACACGAAATATATAATCAGATTGAGGAAATTGCTCAAACCAATTTTCAATGGCACACTCCCCGGGGAAATAAGTCTATCGCCCCGGGCGCCCATAAGGTCGACGAAAGCACCTCTTTACAAGCCCAAATCGAGGCCCTTTCTTCAAAAATAAAAAAATTAGAAATGACAAAAACAGTCTCGGTTATGGCTTGTGAAGGGTGTGGTGGGTCACATGAAAATTGGAGTTGCATGAAAGAAACGGACGATCAACAAGAAATGGTAAACTACATTGATAATAGACCTAGGCCGTCGGGTCCTCCAACGGGAACTTACAACCAAGGATGGCGAAACCACCCAAACTTTGGTTGGAGGGAAACCGGTAATAGTAGTAACCAACAAACCCAACGAACAAACTTTCAGCAATCAAGAAATGAGTCACAAAATTTCACTCAACAACAAGGTGGACGAGAAAGGCTCGAAGATACTATATCTCGCCTCGTCTCCGACACTGCTAAGAAAAACTCGGAAAGATTTCTACAATTAGAATCTAATTTTAGGAATCAACAAGCTAGCATTCAAAACATAGAAAAACAAATAAATCAACTAGCACAAAATTTTTCCGAGAGACCGCAAGGCGCATTACCTAGCAATACCGAAACAAACCCAAAGGCGCAAGTTCACCTCATCACACTACGAAACCGCACCGTGGGGCCTGCAGAAGTACCTCCACCAACGGAAGAAACAATGCCAACACATCTGCAGGAAAAGAACTCTCCCCCATCACCAGAGCCTACCAAGGCTCCTCGAGTTCCGTACCCCGGTAGGTTAATTCGTCAAAAGACCAATGAGCAATTCGCAAAATTCGAAAGTCTGTTAAAACAATTGCATGTCAATATTCCTTTTATCGAAGTCCTAACCCAAATGCCCAAATACTCTAAATTTATGAGGGACTTCCTTACACATAAAAAGAAAATTGAAAATTTGCAATTAGTTAATTTAGGCGAAGAATGCTCTGCCCTCGTACTCAATAAACTACCCCAAAAGAAAATCGATCCCGGGAGTTTCACGATTCCATGCTCAATAGGGGAATCACCCGTTCGCAATGCCTTGGCCGACTTAGGGGCTAGCATTAACCTCATGCCCTCATCAATGTTCAAAAGGCTTGGCTTGGGAACCACGAGCCCTACAAAAATAAGCATACAACTAGCTGATCGATCAGTCAAGTTCCCACAAGGTGTCATCGAGAATGTCTTGGTTAGGGTAAGCAGATTCGTTTATCCAGTTGACTTTGTCATACTCGACATGGAGGAAGACACCGAGGTCCCCCTTATCCTAGGGAGACCCTTCCTTGCCACAGCACAAGCAGTGGTAGACATGAATGACGGGACACTGACTTTGAGGTATGGGGACGATGAGGTGAAATTCGGAGTTGGGAAGAAAATAGAGGACGACGACCCGGTCAATTACATGAAGGTTATTGATTCAAGCTTGGATGCCGCTCTCCGACGGTGTAACTTGGGAAGCAAGGCACTCCACTCAGAAGATATATAACCAGGAATCGGGTCTAGCAAAGGACCCTTATAAACGTGGCGCACCACGGAGGCATTCCGCGGATCTATCCTTAGTTTAGTTTAGTTTAATCTTTTAGTTTTTGCAGAATAAAACACACTCATGGTGGTAATGGATGAAAAAGGGAACGAGAAAAATGGAACCATGCACGAAGAACAGAGCAACCCGACAAAAATCTCCATCACAGAAGGCTCAACACGGGCCGTGCCCAACCAACACGGCCCCGTGCTGAGTCCCTGCAGAAAATCACCCAGTTCAGGTAACTGGACACGGGCCGTGTTCAGCGGACACGCCCCCGTGTCCAGGCTTCTGTTTCAATTCTGTAATTTTTGTTACTGGCACTTGACCACGGGGCCGTGCCCGGTGAACACGGGGCCGTGTCCAGGATGCCAGTAACATAAATCTTTGCTTTTTAACCCACTTTTATACATTCTAATCAACCAAAAACATTATTTTTGGACACATTGAGGACAATGTGTAATTTAAGTGTGGGGGGGATGCTAAAACTTTGAAATTTTGCAAAATCCTAAACACAAGCCTTACACAAAACTCTATTGGAACCGCTAAACACCCCAAATTTTTTCAAAAACTTTTTCAATTTTTTTTTATTTACTTGTCTTAGTTTAAGTTGGGAATAACAAGTTCTAAAAAGGTTATATTTTTACAAGTTTACAACCGATAGCGTCGTGATAAAAAAAGAACCAACATAAGAAAATTATGAAACGGTATAACAAGTCTAGTTAAAAATTCGATTATATATGCTTGGTCACATTAAAAACCCATTCCCACAAAAGTGAGTTTTGAGCCTTTATTGAGCATAAAAATACATATATTTAGATCAAATGCTCATTTTTCGTTTCTTGTGTGAATAGCCGCTCGGTCCTTACAAATCTAGAACTTGCCACGACGATACATTCCCAGTCCTTACCAACTTAAACCCAAGTAAGTAAATGATGGAGGCATTAGGACTAACCATTTTTCTTTCAAAACCATTATTTTTCATTTTTTTTACCTACCCAAAATCCCCCTAGATAGCCCCTTTGAGCCTAAACCTTTCATTTCATTACCCCAAAACCCTTTTTACCCACCAAAAACCTTTTTATTTATTTTTTTTAGTAACAAGTTCGCTTTTTCGTAAATTCACCTTTTTATGTGACGATCAAAAAAAAAAAAATGATGAAGTCAAAAACAAACAAAAGCTATAAAAGCTTGTTTGGAGAAATACTTCAAAATAAAAAGTCACTAAAAACAAGGTACTTCACGAAAACCGACGCTTGTTACGATTTTCGCCCTTTTTACTAACCATTAACCAACCACCCACCTTTAAACCCATGCCTTCACCCAAAAAGTCCTCTTGATATTTACAAAGGTAAAAAAGTTAAAAAGGAGGAGGATTGATTGCTTGGCAAGCCTATGGAAGACGTAAGTTCCGTGCCACTCTCGAGTGATTCACTAAAATATACACCTTCGGCCGAGTGTTGAGTGATCTCCCGTGAGGTATGTGAACTTGTATATAAATGGAATTTTAATAAGGCATGCTATGCCCAAATAAGTAATTCATCTTATGAAAAGTTCAAAATAAATCATAACGAATAGGATTGTAAATAAATAAAAATAAAACCTATAAAAAACCTTGGATTCCCGACACTCTAGGACAAGCTAAAAAACTTCTCTTCTACCTATTCCATTTGGGAGTGTAAGCCTGATGTGTGTAAAATGCAAGATATAAAACACATCAATTAAGGCATAAAACTAACCCTTTTTAAGTACTAATGTTGGAAAAAGAGTGTTTTTGTCTTCCTTTTGTATTTTCAGGATGAAATGAGCTCAAAATCACAAAAGAAGCAAAAAGACCACTAATTCTACCATAAATACAAGAAAAGGAACAAAAGTGGACTGCCCGGACCCTCAACGGCACCTACCAAAACAAAGAGAAGAAAACAGAGTCTGAACACGCCCCGTGTCCAGCGAACACGGGGGCGTGCCCAGGAAGCAGCAGAAAAGACAAACCAGTAGAAGCTTCCATTGCTCACCACGGGGCCGTGCCCAGCGGGCACGGGGGCGTGTTGAAAGTACGGCAGGAGCATTAATTGTAATTCGCAATTACAATTAATGAGGAGAGAGAGTGTCAGACGGGCACGGGGCCGTGTCCAGCGGACACGGGGCCGTGTCCAGCGTTCTGTCCAGCCTATAAATAGAGGAGCTTGGTTTCATTCTCCCTCATCCCTTGGCACACCACCTCTCTCACACCTCATCCACCACCCACCACCACCATAACACCATCATCCACCACCATCATCCATTGTCCATCGTAGAGTGTGTGAGTCGTCTCGGGATCCAAGATTGATCGTAAGAGTTCTTGACAATCAAGGCCATGTTTGCCTAAGTCTCTTACATCACTTGGTGAAGACAAGTGTTTAGTATAATACTTTTTATTTTTAATCTTTTGCACTTTTTATTTGGTTTTGTATTAATGACTTTAATAACTAGTTACTTATGTTGAAGGTGATCTTTCCTTATCGTTTGTCCGTGGTGTCTTGGCATTATTTTACTGTCTATATAAAATAAAAGATTTTCACCATTCATATCTCCACGGTCTATATGGAGGTATGTTGGCTACCTGGTCGGGGGTTAAGGGAACGGTTTGGTAAGGGTCTTGCCCTTGTTCAGCGTTTAGAGGTCCTGCTTGGGACCTGGGTCAAATTTAGTAGGATCTCCTTCAATGCCCATAGGTATTGGATGGCGGGGATCCAAACTCTTTGACCCCCTCATAAGCTAACTACTATTAATACTATAACCCGGCTATTTAGGACTGTATCCCTGCTGACTCAGACTACTTAGCCGAGGGTAACGTCACCGCCAAAAGCGGGGCCTACCATAATTTGCATTAATAACTTAATTCATTATCTTTCAATAATCCGACCCTTTAGGATTGTATCCTTGCTGACTCAAACTACTGGGTTGAGGGTAACGTCGCCTTCAAAAGAGGGGCCTACTACAATAACTAAGATAATCTCTTAAACAAGTGCAAAAGTGCGAAAATAATCAAAGGTTATACTAATACACGTGTCGGATCCAAGTGATTCATCTTGTCTATCTGTTTTTATTTTATTTTTATTTTTCAGCATTTAGTTAGTTTTTATTTTTCTTAGTTTAAAACATTTTTCTAACTTTTTGATTTGATTAGACGTTGAGGATAAACCGGTATTAAAAGCTCTTGTGTCCTTGGACGACCTCGGTATCTTACCAACACTATACTACGTCCACGATTGGTGCACTTGCCCATATGTGTGTTTAGTGTTAGTAAATATCGTGTTTTATAAATTTAAAACTTGGCTAAAAGTGTAAAAAGGGCTTAAATATATATCTAAAAATATAACACACTTCACGCACATCAAGTTTTTGGCGCCGCTGCCGGGGACACAAGGATTTTAAGAAAGCTTAAAATCGACGGCCTAATCAGTTTTTCAAAAAACTTTTTCAAAACGCGCGCATTTTTCTGCATTTTAGTTTAGTTTTGCATTTACAGTAGCCTGAACACGGGGCCGTGCTCGCTGAACACGCCCCCGTGCTGCATATTTTAGAATAGATACCCAGATACAGAGTCTGAACACGGGGCCGTGCTCGCTGAACACGCCCCCGTGCTCAACGTGGCCAGTTAATTTAATTAAAACGCCCAGATACAGTCCCTGAACACGGGGCCGTGTTCACTCAACACGGGGCCGTGTCCAGCTTCTGTTTCCGTCTTATTTTTGTTTTCTGGTCCCGAGACTCAGTTGTGATCTGTTGAGTGATTCCTATGGATCAATACTCAAGAGGTTACAACTACACCTATGATGAGGATGATTATAGAGGTAATTATTGCACTAATTGTCGTAATGCACGCTCGGTTCAATATAATACTTCGTATCAACCATCCAATTCATACAACCATTATGAGGAGCCCAGGTACGAGCCATCAACTTCATACACATCCTATGAAGACCCAAGGTATGAACCTCCTCCCTCACACTCATATTTTGATGAACCAAGGTATGAGCCTTCATACTCATACTTTGAGGACTCAAGATATGAGCCACCACCTTCATATTCTTATTATGAGGAACCATGGCGTGAACAACCCACCTCATATGAGTACTATGAAGCACAAAGTTTCGACCCTTATCCATCATATACTTATAATGAAGAACAATGGTGTGAACCATCTACTTCATATGAGTACTATGAGGAACCAAGGATCGAACAACCGGATTCAAGCTTTGAGGATCCAAATTCTTTCAATCTCACCGAAGTAACTAATAGGATATTAGAACACATTAAAACTATCGAACGTTGCATGAAAGAATCTCGCGCAAGGGAAAAGGAATCCCGCGCAAGAGAAGAGCTAAAAAATGATAATAACGTAGAGATAGTTGAAAGTGTAAAAATGGAAGAACAAGAAAGTGAAAAACCGACACATGAGTTAAACAACGAAAATGGTGAGTCCGATAATGTTAAAATTCAAGAAGAGTCTAATTTTGAGGAAATTATTCTCTTGTCACCTACTTTCGAAAATCATTGTTTAATAACCCCTCATGCCAAGTTTTTAAAAGAGTTAAACACTAATGCTAAAATCAATGACTTAGTAAGTGTTAAGTTAACTAATGATCAAACCTCGCTAATAAAAGAAGATCCTTTTGAGATTAACATCACACCGGTTCCATGTTTCTTTCAAAATTCGTTTATTAGCAATATCACTATTGATAAAGATCTTTGTGTTAACATAATGCCTAACTACATTTTTGAAAAGCTAAGTATTAGTGATTACACTCCACTTCAAATACCCATTTTTCTATCCGACCGAAAAGTAATGAAATCAATCGGTGTAGTTGAAGATGTTTTGGTTCAAACGAATCAAATGGTAATCCCAACCGACTTCGTCATTTTAGATGATGCCCCGCTAGTCTTGGGAAAACCTTTTGTACAAACTCACAAAGCTTTGAAAAACCGGAAATTCAACAATCTACCTCTTCAATTAGGGGCATTCAAAAGGAGCATAGATCTTGAGCGCTCAATGA